>NW_010165840.1:0-29807 GCF_000695765.1 Mesitornis unicolor | reverse complement strand
ACGAGCACATGGCGCGAAACTGACTGCAACCCCCACTCCCATCCCCCTGTGTCTCAAGGCAAAACGGGGGGGTAGGGGGAGGTGAAGAAACTGGGAACAAAAGCTGAGCCCAGGAAGAAGGGAGAGGTGGGGAGAAGGTGTTTTAAGATCTGGTTGTATCTCCCATTTTTCTACTCTGATGTTGGTAACAAATTAAAATTGTTTTGCTTTTATTCCTTATGATGACTCTGTCTTTGCCTGTGACCTTTTTAAGTGGTGAGAAGCCCTCCCAGTCCTTATTTTGACTAGCCCGTTTTTGGGGCATCGTGGTGCTCAGTTACACTCTAGGCCTAAACCACAACACAGAAGAATCATTTTTTTCTTTTAGATGTTGTTATTGTAAAACAAATAAATAACCTGATGTTATGCAACATGCAGATGCATACAACCAGTCATTCCAAATGAATGATCGCACATACTAGAAAGGGCAAAATCTCTGCCTGTCATTATATATACATTAGTGTTTTGTATTTATCCAGTAAAGCAAGACTGAATAATGTATTATTTTAATGAATATGTTGGGAAGATGAGAAGCTCTGGAGTAAACTCTCTCGCCCGTTATATTTGTGCCACTCTAGTGGTTTCACAGTATTTTCAGTGTCTTCATTTTCTCAGAAACTTGGATTTCAACTCTTTTGTAATATTTTATTAAGCACAGACTTTTCTCCACACTCTCACAGGGGCTGAACTCTGAGCTTAAAGTAAAATTCTCCAAGTCTCTACTAAGAACAGAATTCCACTTCCACATTGTAGCTATTTAGGAAATAAATGTAGAGAAAACCTGGTACCTATGAGTGATGTGAAAGAAGAGCATTAGCCCATGGTTCTGGAGACCTTTCTGACAAAGCTGTTCGGCTATTCCATAGTAGCTGTTAAAGGCAATTACTGTTCTTTATTATTTTAAAAAATATTCTCAACTAGAGCTTGCTTTCTGCCTCGAGCAGCTTGTTTCCCCTTAAGTCTGTTGACACAAAGTGCTGTCTATGAATTTTTTTGGTATCTGCAATACCCGTGCTAACGGCCTGAAGCAAAGGAAGAAAAGATGATAAAGGTGTGTTAAATATTCTCCCTGATGGTCAGAAAAACAGAGCAATGGAAGAATACAGCACTGCCTAATAAATGGGACAAGATAAACACCCGTGAATACTATAAGACACATAGGTAACTTTATCTGGCCCACAGAGGCATGCTTCTGTGATACGTGAACCTTAATCAAAAGCAGAATTATACACCTCTTTTCTGATGTCACCTACACCAGAAAAATGGGCATTCTTGTTTTCATGAAATGCCTCTCCAAATCTTTAATAAATTCAGCCACAATCAGCTTCCTGTTAAAACCAGAAGCATTTCTGTCAGAAGTTTTTTCTACCTCTTCTTTTCTCCCTCCCTAACCCATCAGTCTCCTGCCCCCCAGGTGCACCTGGAGTAATATCTATAAGCTCCAGCCCTAGGTTGTAGGGTAGCCATAAATTTAAGTATTGTTCAAGAGCCGTAATGCTCTCATAACTTAACCTTAATGAAACCCTTTGCAAACACTGTCCTTTATTTTGTGTCACGCACCTATTTATCGGTAAAGAAATACCTAAAAAAGCCCTTCACAGATACGTCAAACACATTTCAACGTTCTGTTTGCCCGGACATACCTTATTGGCCAGGTACTAAAAGTTCTAGGCAGAGTCTAAAAAGTGCAGTGGGAATTAACTCAGTGTGCATTGATTGCTATTCTAAAATACGTCTGTTTTCACCCTGTACAATAATTCTAGAAGACTATTTCAAAATACCATATTTAATTACTAAGGCCCTCTGTTCCTTATTTTATTTCTTCAGCATCTTCAAAGTCACATCTGGGTTGCTGAACCACCAACCTGTAGGATTCTAGCAGTCCAATCCACATTTATTAAGGCTTTTGTCAACAGTTGCAGGGTACACACTGAAATCAGCATATACAACTGAAACACACTGCTAATGTGCATGACTGCAATCCAATGTATAAGCTGTGACAAGTATGGCACCCTTAAACTTCCTAAACTCCCAAATTTATCAGAATTTTTAATTCCCTCTTCCAAGTATTGATAAATCAGCATCTGTTACAGCATCTGCTGAGCTGCTGCACTATCCCAATTACCCACAGCAACTCCACACCTGATGGCAGCATTCTTATCTGCTGCTAACACAACATAGTAGTATATTAATTCCACCTCTATACAACTAACCCCCTGTCTGAATCATATTTGCCAGACTGAAATTTCTCAGGGACTCAAGATATTTTATTAAAGGCTCCACAGGCTAAATGCTAACAGCCCTAATTCTCTTTTTTGTTGAGTTCACCCAGGGAGGAATAAAAGAGACAATTTAGCTGACTAGCCTTTGTTTTCAGAAGCTGGCGATATCAAAGAGGGCTGTAGATAGTGGATATAATCCTACAATAGGAGAATTTTGATGTTCAGCTCCAAGTGAAGTGGAGGCCTAATTTATTAGTGTACATAATGCTTACCCCTTGAATTGAGCTGTGTCATTAATACAAAAATATGAACTCATTAAAAGCTAAATAGCTCCAACACAAAGCTTCATATTTATGTTGCTTTCATTAAACATCAAGAGAAAGAAAAAACATACGGAGACCCTGTGATTCTCTTTAACTACTATTATTCTCTCAGTGTTTTGCAGTAGAGTATTTGTAGCACACATGATCTGGTACACACTGGGTTTGCTATCCTTCTATTATACACTTTAATATAATTCAATTAAAATGATAAGCATCTGATTTACTTCACAGTAGCTTTATAAATAACAATACTGTCTGATACATCCAAAGAAGATCTGGTAGAAATTATCTCAAACTGTGTGAATTATCTTGCAATATACAGGCAAAGCCATGCCATGTATGCAAATGCCTTGCAAATCCTAATCAAAACTACTCTGAAAATATAAACTTATATTTAATTACAACTCTTTCATAGTGTAGTAAGTTAACTTGCCTAATTCATTAAAAAATGTCATATCCAACATCTCGAAATTAGCGCCTTAGAGGATTTGATCAATTCATCAAGAGCCACTATGAAAATGTACTTGGACACCAAACTTTGCATATTCAGTACTGGGAAGGGAAATAGATTCATGGGTGAAAGATCATTTCTCATTAAAAATGCCCTGAAAGAAGAATGAACCTTTTCTGTACATCCTTCATTATTCTCTAAATTTGGGGTTGGCTGCACTAGCAGCCTAAGTAACTTCACATCAGAACCTGAATTCATCGAGACCTCTTCACAGAAAACTAGTGAGAAGCCAACGGGATGGCAATCAGGATCAGATTCTGTGTATTAAATTACAGGACACAATACTCAAAAATATGCGAAAATACAAGACAACTGAGATGGCGATCTGGCTCCCTCTAACCACCGCGTCAGTGCTGTGCAATGGGAGCGTCTGCAAAACATAACTGATCCATCTGGGCATCTTAAAGGTCCAACTCCCCAGAGGACGAAGGCTATCACTGAAGACTAGTCTGACAGAGTCAAAGACATTTTTATATCATCAGTGTAAAAGGAACAGTCTGCCTCTAATGCACCGCTTGGATGAGATCAGCACACCGAAGTTCCTGTGCTGGCAGACTCCTCTGCGACAGCGGAGTACCCCTGCCTGTAACACAGTGAGGGACGAGGTGAGCCTGGGTAAGAAGAGAGACTGCAGTTGCATCTTCCAGCGCACTGGAGGTGCTTGTTTAGTCAATTTCTTCCAAATCTCTTGCACTAAATTGACTTTAGAAAATGTAACACAGTAAATGAAAATATTGCACCTTTTAAATAGATTGTACTAAATGTCAAATGCAATGACTAAGTTTAAATGCAAAAGTGTTTAATTAGACCCATCTTACTTCCATCTTTAAGGTAGAATATGCTGGTCTCCAGTGGCAGACTTTGCCAGAAAACAACATTTTGTCTCCTTCAGGGAACTCAGCAGTATTTATTTTCACAGTAGTATCTTGTGACATAGCAACGTTACTCTGTGTGTGTATAAACACTGGGCATCTATATTCCCTTGCCATGTAATAAGCCTTTTCCTAGCAATTAGCTTCCTCATTATGGAGCACTCATGTTCTAAAGGAAATTAGGACTAAATCTACATATTTTATTCTTTTAGCATATAGGATAATTAAAACATCAGACATAGAGTTTTCCTTTTGCTTAATCTATTTACCAGTACTGCGAATGACAGGGAACTGAGAAAGCTTTTGCTGATTTCTACTGTGTGCAGGACGTTGTCATCCTGAAATGCTGCAGTTAACACATTTTGTAATACTGTAACTCATGGGATGAAGCAGTTTCCTAGGATTAAAAAAAGGAAGGGTGATTGTTTTAATTAACCTGCTGCTACTAAAATTCTAAGGATATTAATTCCACATCTCTAAATGATTATAAGATAATTTTTTTTCTTGTTAGCAGAATAATTCTTCCTGATTTCCATTTCTAATGTGTATTCTTCGCCTTCACAAGGGCAGTTACAATCCTCGAACACAAGCAGACAGCTTTTCATAAAATCCCAGTCTCACAAACAAAATCGATGCAGCAAAACAAACAGAAAGATTTAGACACTTGCTCTTCTTCAACTAAAATGTGACAACAGCTGTAGCCACTGTGTAAGAGAGAAAAGCAAAGGAAGGGATAATACTTTGTCTGTCTTCATATGACCAGGGAATTGAGGGAAGCAAAAGAATGAAAAATCTGTGACGCATCATGTTCATGTGCTGACTTCACAGGGTGGGCACGGAATCCATTTCAGTGTGAAAAATAACGCGGTGAAATATTTTTAATCTACTTATCCACATACCATCTCTAGAACATTCAGAAGTGATTCTGCACTTTCTCAGTTATAGAAAACTCCCACTAATTCAAAGCATGTTTAGCACAGCAAAAGCCACTCCTTGAGAATGGTTAGGAAATTCTTTTTTAAATGGTCTGGGAATTGTCACTAAGCAGGCTTTCAAAAGTCAAGCCCAGAACGAGTTGGCCTTGCAATTCCACTTGCACCTGGAATCTTGCAAAACACCGGCCAATGTTACACAGCTGCAACCACTGAGATTACTCTTTCTTTTTCAAGAATATTAATTTACCAGAAAACTGCTTCAGAAAGGGGAATTTAAACAATATACAACTCACTTCACTTTTTAGCTTTCTACAAGTAGACATTTAACCCACTATTTATAGCTGAGTCTAATAGCTATATACTATGACGCTATATATTATAAGTTACTTACAGCTGTATACTATAAGCAACTTCTAATTTCACCCATTCCCTAGTGGTAATTACTAGTGATGAATCCCAATGTGATATAGTCTGTAAGAGCAAGACAGAAAGATTTGACAGGTCAGAGCTAAGGGGTGGAATCAAACCAGTGAAAATGTGCTGCTCCAAAAGAGGTGTAAAAACAGGATCCTGCTGAAGTTGAAGGACCATGCAGAGACAGAGGTGTATATCAAATAGTCAGTTCTTGACTTTCTAACCTATTGTTTTCCTGTCACTCTTTGCCTTCCTTCTTGAATTCTACTGCAATGATGTATTTTTAGCCTGGTTCTTCAAGAAGAGAGGCATATGTGGTTGTGTTGCCTGGCCATCTGTCAGTTTGCTATTTTCCTTCAAGCACATTTTGAACCTGTTGAACAATTTCAGCCAATTTGACAGAAGGCTAAAGGTCTCAGACGTACAAATTTCTGCGTATTTCATCAACAGCTCTAGCTAAAAGAAGAGAAAGATCCAGTGTACTGCTCAATACGTGTGGCTGGCCAGGCGGCTGGCACATCACATGCCACACTGCCACCGACCACTCGGCCAAGCAGGGAGTGTGACAGGAGGCTGCAGATGGAGGAGAGGAGATGGAGGTGAGCTCAACTCAGCAGACAATATTCAAAATACTCAATATTTTGTTCTTTTGGGATTGTTCTGTTTTCTCCTCCAAATAGTTTACAATCCAAGACAAAAACAGAGGAATGAGGCACATTAGTGGTAGGAATGGAAAGACCAGAGATTGTGTAGCCATTTCATAACCACGTACTGAACATGAACACAGATGACCGCCAGAAGCCCAGAATTCCCAGAGACCTGCTTTTCCACCTAGCTCATATAATCTCTGGGTTAGATCCATAAACACTGAGGATTCTGAGTTATTCAATGACACATAAAAATCTTACAACCATCTTAGGTTACTGCTGTTGTTGTTTTCCAGGTGTGAACACTGGGCATCTGTACTAGGTCTGAGCAAATATTAGTGTAGACTCAACAGTGCAGCAGTACAGCTGTGACCAGACAAGGACTACCTAACAAAAAGGAGTGATACTTCCACTGATGCCTATACTCATAGCTCCCAGGTATCAGCAATTTTGGTTTTACTGAGCCAAACAGTGGCTCTATCCAAGCAATCGAGTTTAATCGTCATTGCTGTGTCTATTCTCTAATAAGCTACCTAATTCATTTTATATCCATTTAAAGTTTTGTACTCAAAATCGTCCAGTAATAATGAATTTTTCGACTAGGTATATACAAAAAATACACCTTTTCATTTGTTTAAAACTTCTGCCTAACAGCTTAAGGAACTTCCAGTTTTCTGTTATGGGAAACAATAATTGTTTTTTATCTACCTGCCATCTTCATGTTATTTGTGATTTTATAGATAACCATCATATTTTCCCTCTGTCATCTCCCTTTCTAGATGGATGATTCCCACTTCATTAGGTATATCCTCTCTGAGGAATCTTTTAGTGCTTTTGACTAGCTTTGGCGATCCATGATACCCTTATCCATGCATTTCCATATCCTCATTGAGAGGGCACAACCAGAACTGCACATCCAACACACGGGCAAATGAGGACTATATGGTGGTGTAACAATGTTCTCGGCTTTGTTCTCATTTCCTTTACTAATAATGCTTCAAATTCTATTTTATTGCTAAGAAATGGACTAATTCTTCAGAGAGATGTCTACAATGACTCCCAAGATTTCTTCCCCAAACAATAATAGAGGTTTTAGAGTCCACTGTTGTGTACCCGTAGTTCAGTTTATTTTTCCCATGTGCATTAAGTTTTGAAACACTAGATTTTAGATCATATTTTCTTTCAGTCATTCAGTATTGTGTTTCTGTTATTATTTCCATCTTTCTTCCACTCCCCTATTTTTGGTAACATCTCCAACACACCTTCTAAATCCTTTCTGTATTTTGAATTCAAAAGCATATCACCTTATCTCTATATCCTTGTGCCTTGCATTTTCAAGTTTTGCCAGGGACACTACAGTAGACTGCAATACTGAAACTGCTTTGCCATTACCAAGGAAAATGTTAGATTGGGCTTAATAAGAGATATTGAAAGTCAAATTAATTGTGTTAATTTTCCTATTTAACAATTCAGTAACACCGTCACTGCTTTCATCTACATCGTTCTGCAGCTCCTGGTCAGGGATTTTGTGTACCTCATTGATACACACCGTGTCTATGTCTTTACATAACGGATATTTTGAAAATATTTCCTGAAGTCTATTGCTCACTATCAGCACCATATGGAATTATGAAGATTATTTCTAATGTGATTAGGAAGTCTTAAATACTGTTTTGTGCAATGAAGATACACTGTGACAATATTTGAGTGGAGAGGATGAGTCATTCAGATTTTGATATCATGAAAGCAGGACTGCATAACAAACTGTGAGGCAGCAGTCTCATCGGCAGTACAGTCACATCCTGCCTCCCTCATTGAAAATACAGTCACATGCCATTATGCTACTTTTTATACAATATGATATCCACCTATTCTTAGCAAGCGTTGTGTCGAATGCAAGTAGAATAAAGTGTGGCATGACTGCCTCTTGTGCTATTTTAGACAAATACAGAGTGAAAGCCAAGTGTTTTCACAGACAGTACATTTAGGCAGAAGGGTATTACATTAGGATTCGTAAGTACTCTACTTAACCTAGGCTGCATAGTTACCTAACAGCAGCAATAACTAGAGGGATGCTGTTCAACGGCACACATTCTGACCAACAAATAGATAGGAAAAAAACTATTTTTTCAGTTCTTCATTGCAGCTATTTTTAGTGTGTGAGGTTTTGCTTCTGTGTTTCTTAAGATAGTTGACCACGCTAATACGGTTGAAAGAATTCTGCCAAATTGCCTCACATCATAGGAATTAATTTAAATAAAGACAGGATATTTTAAAGGACTGGGAACATGCTGCCATCACCAATAAAGAAACCCACCATATTTCTTAAAAGCAAATACTGAGTGCCTACATTCCTGGAGTTATGGCTGGCAATATTGTAAGGAATTTGGGGAGAAGACCTTTCTTTACTTCAATCATAATAGCGATAAATAGTTAGCATACATCAGAATCCCTCTCTCTCCAGCAATTCTATACTATATCCACTGCCTTAATCTCTAAGGAGCTCCAGTCTCCTTAGGAAAAAGAAAGATACGAATCTGGTACTTCATGAAGATTACAGAAGTTGCATCTCTTTACCCAGTTGTCAATTTAAAAGAAATTATAAGCCCAGAAGGGATGCTTGGGAGGTCATAAAGTCCACTTTCTTTCCTCAAAGGAGGTTCAGATGCCTCTATATCACTCCTGACAGGTGTTTGTCTAGTACGTCCAGAGATAAATATGGCATTAACTCCCATGGAAATTTATTTATGTGCTGACACTTCAAATGGTTCTACCGGAACGTTTCTGAGCCAAAAAAGCAGAGAAAGCTGATCGGAGTAAAACACACAGTTTAGGATAACAATTCTCCCTGGAGGAAAGTTAGAACAGCTCTGTATCCTCCAACAAACATAGGGCAAAAATCAACAAAACACAAGTAGGAAGCATCAAATGAAAGTTGTAACAAAGTCCTAGATTTGAGTCTAAAAATAAGCCGCAAGAACAAATACATATAGGGTGCTTACAAAAGAAAATTCAGAATGAAACTTGATAAATAAAATATATCAGCAAGGAACAGAATCACTATGGACTGCAGTTCCAGCCCTCAGTAGCAAAAGGACAGTATTAAGTTTATATTACTGATTTACCAGAAAGGTGACAAGGACTATGAAGAGGATTTAAGGACAAAAGCCAACAATAATGAAACATTTCAACCACACGTACAAAAACTGAGTAGGTGTCAACATAGGTGATACTGAGACAAAATTCTTAGATAACACAAATATTTGCTTTTTGGAGAAACTTGTTAGGGACCAAAAGGAAAAAAACCTAACTCTTGACTTCACACTGAATGATGCCTGTGACCTTATTCAGGATATTGCTTTCAAAGGCCTAGTGTCATGGAAGAGTCTCATGAAGTAGTCAGGTATAACACCTCATAGGAGAAGCAAAATATCTTTTGTACCTGTGCTTAGTTTCAAAAAAGAAGCTTTATAGTAAGCAGCAGCCAAAAATAAGTATTTCTGAAGGCCGCAGATTGCAAGATGACATCAGCTAAAACACACAACATATGAAAAAGAGTTTTAATAGCCCAAAAAGGCCAGTATGGTTCAATAACAGAGGCTATCAGAAGCAAGAAGACATGCTTCAAACAGTCCAAATGTTTCCAAGAAGGAAAACAGGAAAGAACATAGTATCTAGCAAACCAGATGTAAAAATGCAAAAATGAAAAGAAAAAGATCTTGTGATCTTTTATTGAGAAACAACTTAAAGAAAACAGTAAAACTAACAGTAAATCCTTAAAGTATAGCCAAAGCATGTAGACTATTGGTCTTTCTGCAGGACCAAGTGACAACAGAGGTACAAAGGGCACATACAGAGAGGATAATGCTATAGAAGAAAAGCTAATAACTTACTGTAACTGGGATATGTGCAGCCACTTAGACTCAGCGCCCTCTGGGGATATACGAGAGGATTTATCTGAAACTGATGTTAGGAGAAGGGAGCATTAAAGACATGGCAGAAGGTATTGCAACACATTATAGGATACAGAAGACCATCATAAATCTTAAGTATAAAACTCCTGAACTGCTGTACTGATCACTTAAAATATTATATTATATTATATATTATATCACTTAAAATATTACATCAGATGAGTGGAAGATGGTAAATATGAGCCAACAGGTGCCCAGTTTTTTTAAAATTAGTTTTATGAGTATCTAGAGAATTACAGTAAATATATTTGCACCCCAAACAATCATAGAATCAGAGCATCATCAAATGGAGGTTGGAAGGGACCTTAAAGGTCATCCAGTCCAATCCCCCTGCCATGGGCAGGGACACCTCCCACCAGACCCGGGTGCCCAAAGCCCTGTCCAAAATCATAGAATAATGACCAAAGGAAAGAGTAGACAGAGAACAAAACCTGTTATAATAAAAAAGAGTCAACAAAGTTCTCATACAGGTAAGTCATGCCACTGAAAGTTGTTAGAGTTCTCTGTAGGGCAAGGACAAGAGAGTTTATATGCAGTACTTGAATTTTCTAAAGATTTTCACCAGGATTTCTTAACCCAAGATTCATAAAATGCCATGGGAACATCTTCATATGGATTAATAGCAGATTAAAAGGATAGGAAACAAAAATAGGAGTAAATAGTAAGGCTTCAAATGAAGCCTCTGTCCTGAGGCCTGTGCTGTTTAGTATTTTCATGAATGATCTGGAAAAGGAGTGGCAGGGATAGCAACATTTGCTTCTAGTGACAAATTGTTCAGGGTAGTGAAAAGGCAAGCAAAGTGCAAAGACTTGCATAGGAATTTCATGATACAGAATGATTAGTCACTAAACTCACAGACAAAATTCAGTGTAAATAAATGCAAAGTAACACACATAGAAAAGTAACCATAACTATACATATTCAGTGATTGAGCCTAAATTAGCTATTAGTTTCCAGGAAAGCTATCTTAGAGTTCTATTAGATAGTACCATGAAAACATCAGCTTGGTACTCAAAAGCACTTAAAAAAGCAAATAAAGCATTAGGAATTATTAGAAATGAAGAGAGAATGAAAGAAAAAACACCATTATGCCATTTTATAACTCCACAGTAAGCCTGCTGCTGCATGAAATCTGATTTCCCCATCTTGGAAAGCACCAAAGACCAGAGAAGGTACAGAAAACTGCAGCAACGGTGATCAAAATTCTTCAGGACACAGAGACAACAACAGAGGAAATTCTGATGTTTCAGGATTGCCATGAAGTGGAAATCTTTGGTAGAGGAGAAATTCATTTTGGAAATGCCAGCATATGTTGATTCTGAAACACCAAATGCTTCTTAGGACTCTGACAGCTGTGACTGAAATTACAGTTAAACTGCTGAAGTTTCATGGCTCAAACACTCCAAAGACAGCCCTGTTACTCAGTGTATCCCAGTCCCCAAGGGCACTAATCACTTTAGGCTCCTTCATTCATGGCCTGCATGGTAGCCCCTGCCCTGGCTACCCTGAATGGATGTGATCTGTTCTGCAGAAGCCTGAGCTGAAAAATTTCCACTGCAGACTTGAACCAAGGACCTGGAGAGCTCCAGCTTGTATCAGGATTTCCAGGGATCTCACACTCAGGGACCTGGACAGAAAAATTTATCGAGGCTCATACATAACATGCCTGTGCAAATGCCTTTGCCTTCGCCCCCTTAAGCACACAGCCTCCCCTTGAAACTCAGACATTCATTTGTCAATTGCCATAAAACAATTAAAACTTGAAAATTCTTTACTGACAGTCTCTGTGCACAGTCTAAAAGATAAGACCACACAGAAATGCCCTGTTAGGGTAGAAGAGCTCATATGTACGTATAGATATGGACAGATAATTTTGTTCAGCTGGGTCAGGCTCTGCTCATTCAATTCTAGGTGTATATATAGTATATTTCAGAACAATACGTACAGGCACACAGAACATGAATAACCTGCCTCTTATTCATGGGAATGACAGCTCTTCTCTCAAGTGAGCTAGACACATGAAATAGACCTACTCAGTTCCCTTATTATCTCTCGATTTAGAGAAATAATCTGAAGTTTCATGGATTAATGATTATAGCTCCATCAATGACAAACTGTGATTAGCTATCTCATTAACATTAACGCACCACCTATCTGGAATGCTGTACTGAGAAACAATCAAAAATAATTTTTACTAACGGACCTTTTCCTCTCTTCAGTATTGTGATAAATGGAATGACTCAATTGTTTTTGTTGCTTTCGATGGGCAAAATTTCACTGAATCCACAGAAGTACTAGCCAGTTGTATGAGCATAAATTTAGAGAAGTAGATGTTCTTTTATATTTCACGGAAGAAAAGATAAATGTCTGGTCAAACATGCAAAGTAAACATGCCAGGATTATAGGAGATACGTCTTGTATGTATCCGAAAGTATCAGGACCGTGATGAGTAATTCAAAGATGCATCATCAACAACGATTTCCTGAGCAATTGACGCAGATGGGTGTAGATGCGTGGCCATGGGGGCTGACAGATTTCATTGAGCCCATGACATGTGCCTTGCCTATCTGCAATTGCTGTATTTGAGTGAACTTTCTGCTGTGCCAGCAGTAATCCAGGCATATAATTACCACATCTTTGAGAAAACTCATCTGAGGAACAAATAAGCCTGCTTTTAAAAAAAAATTCTTCATATTGCCCTGACTCATAAATCTATGGTGCACTTAATTAAATTCAATAGGCAATTTTAGGGAGAGATAAACAAATTAAAGAACCTCTATTAAATGACAGAGAAAATTCCAAATAAACATAATCCATTTTGCATTTTAATTCCAATGTCACTTGTCCTTATCAGGGCTGATACCTGCCTTATTCATCTTTCTTCTTATTGAAAACAGTTCTCATATAATAATATTAAGGAAATGTGCTACAAAATACATGATATTTTTTTTAAATTAGGTAACCCATCTCATCCTCCATGGACACATAGAAGAAGGCTGGAAAAGGCAGTCACAATTTTTTATTATGCCAGGGATCTTTTCTTTAATGATTCTTCTCCTTCTAACCTCTCTGGAGAACAGCAATTAGCATGCTGCTTGTCCAGATCCATCAACACTGGTACATAAAAAGCTGTAAATACGCCATGCATGTGTTAGATTTATTATGGTATCTTCTAGTCTGACAGATTTATACGTTGTCTTTTTTTCTTGTAAAGGGGAGAACTGCAGTGCAAAACAAAGAAAGCCATTTACAAGCAGCAGTCCTCAGCTATGTGTAAAAGCCCACCTGAATCCACACAGATTCTCATGCTATCCCCATCACCTTGAAATCCCTGTTTCCTACACTCACCCCCTTTCTCACCACCTCTAAGAAGACCATTTCTTGCTGTGGCTGTTGTGTCTCACCATATGCGTTCATCATTTTCCAGAATTCTGTTTAACCTGCGACTGGGTAATAGAAACCAGTTAAGGCACAAGTTCTGAATTCTGCTCAGGAAAGATCTTTTCCATCTTGGTGTCATGGAAAGTTTTCTCTGTGCAGACTGAACCACCCCTCAAGTCTCTCAAGCCTGAGAAACAGCAGACACTTCCCACCTCCCCTTTTCTTCTCCACCCACATTCTTCTTCACAGATTGTTCTCTCAAGCACTGAAAAGCCAAGCTTTCTGTCACTCCTGTCCCTGCTCCACTGCTGAGCACCATGCAGAGCAAGTGTGGTCCGTAGGCAGGCTGGGCGATTTCTGTCACTGGCAGCCAGGAAGCGTTACCCAGGGCCATGCCGATTTGCTGCAGCTGGTGAGGGAAGGCTGGAGGTGGGCAGAGAGAGCTAGCAACAAATGACAGAAAACATTTGTCTTCAACTGAAAAATTAAAAACAATAAAAAAAATCTAGAGAAGCTGACAGGTGGTAAATCATGAAATGTTTCATATGGATTTTTTAAAAGATATAGGAAACCACCATGTGGTGCTCCCACGCACAGTTTTATAATATATGTGTGTCTATCGATGAAACAGGGACCAAGGGAGATATGTGCACTGCAGAAATGTTATACGAATGCTTTTCAGCTCCTTGTCATTGGGCTTCTTTCACTCCACCCACTAAACTTGGAATAGCACTCCAGTTTCTCCAAGTCTGGCATCTTCTCTCTTCTCCTCTCTCCTTTTCTTCATCTCACAGTCAACCACTCACTTCATTTCTCAGCTCTTTGCTCTCCTCCTCCCTGGGCCTCTGACTCCTCTATAGACTTGTGGTAGTTTAAGACCCCAATTAAATCCTGTGCCCAAGTAATTCTTTAATTCCATCTTTCACTCTTTTTCTGTCATTATCTTCCTAATTTGCCTAAATTCTGCACAGATTAAAACTGCTTTCTTGATGCCTCTGACATGACATACCTGAAAAGGGAAAAGTTATTAATGTTTATAAATAATAATTGTGTTGAATAAGGGCAGAGGCTGCAATGTTTAAGGGGAAAGTCTATTTCTTCTTTAGGCTCTGCATTTTCCAAGACCTTTAAATCTCTTACATACGGGGCTACAATTTCCATTGCTTGGCTCTATATTTTGAACCTTCTAAACAGATCATTCCAGAGTCTCCCAGTGTAAAAATGCAGTCTCCTGACATGCATTATGAACAGGAAATTTGTATGGATATGAAAAAGGCTGGGGGGCAGTTACAAGTGCAAAAGAAAAAGTAATTTGGAGAGGAAAACAGCTATTCAGCCTTAAACATATGAGAAATTTTGGTAACATTTTGACCATATTAAGTTTTTGAGCCTGACCCCAGAGCCAGCCAGGCAGTTCCAAGTAAACTCTATGTGCAATTTTTATTCGTCCTCCTTTTTCTACAAACATGGAATTAAAATACAAGGAAAAAGCAATACAAGTGTTGCTTTGTATATTAAGATTATATTAACAATTTATGTATTTAGGATATAATATTAAGGATAAATAAATTATTAATGTTCATAGAAAAATATATACTGGCATTTGGAGTGGTACTGGCTCAGCTAAATCGCCAGAGGTGGTATCTGTATCTTGAGTGATACCTTGAATTCGATTCTCTCTGCATCACGCAGAGTTAATACAGATCCCAGAGTGTTAATATGAAACTAGGCTCTGTTATTCAGTAGACAAGATGTTGCAGTGTCAGCCAACTGGGGCTTTTGCGTGATCAGTTGAGCTACTGAAATTGCTCCTGGCCAGCATGCTGTGGTCATTTTTAAGATACTTCATGGTGAACAGGCATTTCACATGCTTAGATATCTGCACAGCTGGTTTTTCATCTAATAAGACCTCAGGCTCTGTTATTAGATGGAACCTGGTGACTGTGAGATGCAAGGCTCAAATGTCAGACATATAATATGTATTAGAGGCAGCAGAAGAAAAGGTTTCAGCCACTCTACATAAAATGACTTTTGAACTGAATGGAAAGCACCACAGCTCGCAGTGGTAGGAGAGACAGCTGTTACATACTGTAAAATTATTAATAAAATCCTTAAAAATACAAGAAAACCTTCCATATTCTCCAGCCAGATCCTGAGGCTATGGCTGAGTGAAATTCCGAAGACCCAAAGAGAATGCATGACTGCGGGCTGGTGTCTGAGATTCAGACAAACAACGAAGCGTGCACTACAGCAAGACATCTGTAAGAGCACGCACCGAGACGCTTCCTGGAGCTGCCTGCTTCCCAAACCAGGAATATCAGCTCTACAGTCTTTTCATCATGTTCTGCACTAAAGGAAAACTGTAAGGTAGAGGAATCACAATTGTAAGTGAAAGTTAAATGGCAATACAGAGTACTTAAGTTTTCTAAACAACCTACTTAACCCTCGTGAGAGGCCTATTGCAATAACACAACCAGATTATGGCTGTGCAAAATGACCCAATACTACACAGCTGTTAGAAGTATTTTGAAATCTTGGATATGCTTGTGAGAAAGTGTGTTGTGGTTGTTCCTAGAGAAGGTAAAATCAGTGTCTGAATTAATGTTCACAGAAATTTTGCAAATATTTTATCACAGGATATCCAGACCAGTAAATTGGATCCAGTCTTCTACTATTTCCCATCCAGAGTCAAAATCTACATTTGGGGTAGTGGTGTCTGAATCAGATATTCACAAGTCCAAATTTCACCCCACAATATCAAAGGGTTAAGATTTAAAATTCCAGTTTGATCCACCCCTGTTAGCTACCAATCCTTATTGTTCAGTGGAAAATTACTTTGAATCCTTTAGCTCTCTGCCTTCTGTTCCTTAGAATAATTTCTTCCATATGATATTTGCTGCATGTATGAAAAACAAATTTATCACCCAAATGCATATATTTCCAATGGTCTCAAAGAACAGTGATTCAAATTTTCAGCAGCAGTAATACTACAGAGACGAGGAAAAAACCCTCTAGAATGCTGCTTAAAGAAGAAATATAAGGAACAACAACAAAATGCAAAGAACATGAAGCATGCGGAAAACTATTAGTGATGGAGAGAAATCTGCAGTGCACTTAAGACAGCTCAATTTATGGAGCTTGCCAGTATAATTAAAAGAAATCCTACAAACTTTTCAACCCAAGTGGAATCTTTTCATTTAAGGAGTTAAAAGAATGACAAATGCCTTGGTGAATGTGAATTTTAACTCCCCAAGCATGATAACCTATTAAGAATCTCGCCCACACACAGTCTCTCACATGTACCAGTGCTGTCTAGTCCTTGCTCAAATCAAGGACCTTCTTCTTGTGTGCGCTACCAAATTCTAAATATCACACTGCCATCACCATGGTAACCGAGGTACCACCAAAATTTCAGAGAACAAACAAACTGCATACTCCTACTTGCCTCATTATGCACTGAGAAAGATAATTTTTTCTTCCTACACTGTGATGGTACTGTGAGAAAGCCGATGTGAAACATGGCCCCTGCCACATCCAAATGCTACATAAATTCAAGACGACTGAGATCAGTCATCCCTTGTGGCAAGCGTTGCACTGGTTGACAGTGGAGGCAGCATAACGCTTGGGAACACTGCAGCTGGGGCTGGGAGGCTAATAGCTTCTAAGGGTATTTTTAGCTACATTTGGTGACTTGAACCGAGAGTCCACAACTCAGTGGAGCTGTGCCATTCGCATACTTTCTTCCTTTGGCCCTTCAGAGCCGCAGGCAGCATCTTTCAGGAAGCAATACAAGATACCTGCCAGAACTGCAGCTGAGGAGGAAATGGGAGGCAAAGTTACCACGTGTACTGCAGTTTTTCCTCTAAAGAGTCAACATCTATGCAAAATACGATAAAAGATAACATAATGCTCATGAATGCTCTCAGGGCAGCTGCCACTTGTGGGTCTTTGCTGTCTCTCTGTAGGGAGGGATCAGACCTTTCAATCCGTCCACTCCTGAGGATTCAGTAACACATCAGGGTTCACTGTATCAACACGCACGTACATGTTTGCCTACTGTCCACAGCTAAAAGGAAATATTCACCAGGTAAGCTGCTCCGCCACAATGCAGCTAGATCCCAGCCTGAAGACCAGCAATGATGCCCGAGTGTAGCAAATAGAGTAAAGCTCTTATCTACAGCTCTAAATCCATTTATATTCTCGCTTGCACATGATGTTGGTTTCAGTGGGTGGCAATTCTACTTCTCTGACAGTATTTTATAATAAGAGATCTATCTAAAGTAAAGAGCGAAATACATTCTGATTCCAACAGTGCACTCAGGATGGAAACAGACTTCCAGCTGAAGACATTCCTGTAGATGTATTTTATTGGTTTGATAGAGCATCAGCAGTAAAAAATGAATATGTTGAATTTATCAATTAACTGACATCAGCTTAAGACAAATCTTCAGCACCTCATGACAGTCTGCAGCAGCTGCCTCCACCTGCGGTGCTGTTGGATGCACTCTGCTAGCTATGCACTAGCTCTTTTCAAGCAACTCTCATTTTTGTGAATGTAAATATTTTTATTCTCAATTCTTATGAGCAAAGGCTTTTAAGAGAGCAAAAGAAAAAACATGCCAAGATGTACTTGCGTTATATTTCTGTTTTTATGGCTTTTCCTTGTAATGCCAAAGTACCATGCATTTATTTGGTTTGACCCAATTAAGCAATACACGAAAAGCTACTTCGCTGAAGTTCACTGATGCCAGCCATTGCTGCAAATGACAAACACAGGGACTTATTGGGTTACTGCTGCACATTGAATTGTAATCAAAGGCTGAAATGTGAAAACATACAACTAAAAATGCAGCTGTCCTCCAGGAAGGACTTACTACCAGCAAGGTTTTGCATTATATTCCTCTAAATATAAGCACAATACATTTACTGGAGAAATTGTAAGAGGTAATGAGCTAAGTTACATGGGAAAGATCAGTCCTTATACAATGAAAATACAGTACTAACGTACTGTTTACAAGCCTTGGAAAAAGTATCTTAAAATATTGACAGCCGAGTTGAAATTGGCAGAAATAACGAGATGTGCAATACCAAGACCTAAACACAACAAGTGTACACCCAAAGTCTGATCATCAGCATCAATGAATATCTAAGGGCATCAGTGAGAAAAATTTGCTGGTTCGTAGTTAGGAACCTACTCCAGAAAAGCCACTCTACTCTCCCTTTCCCAGCTCCTTCCCACCATTTTTTGCTATTAGACTAGCAAATGGAAGAGACATTGATTTCACTTAAACATCTTTCTCCATAATTCACAGGTGCTATAAGGCTTATGCCCAATGAAAAACTGCACTTGCATTTACCAATAGTTGTAAAACTGAAGCTTCCATAAGGTAAACTTCTTACTTTCACAAAAAATACACCCCCTCTAGGTGTCCTGTCCTGTACCAGCCCACAGAGAGCTCCACAGTCCCCTCCAAATTAGTTCTGTCTCTTTGCTCTAAGCTCTAAGGACCGTGCCAGGAGTGAATATGGTTGGTGACATGAGTCACAGTGACTTTGTCACCACAGAACATGCTGAAAAGCACTAAAAAAACATAAAATAAAAACAAAATTGCTTGAAATAAAAAAAACACAAGACAACCAGTCCAAATAGCAGCAACATATACTTTAGCCTTAGCTATGCTTGTGCTGGAGGCAAGCAAAAATATCCCTTCTTAACGGCAACAGAAAACTTCCTGCTATGTGAGCAGGGTGGTGGTAAGGGGAAAATGGGATTTTGAGCTGGAGTATTGTCCCTCGAACCTCATCTCTGCTTGGCCACTGTAAAGAATACAGTCAAAATACAAGGAGCATCGCAGAGCCTGGGATGCCAGAGCCAGGGTGCAAGAGCTCTGGTGTGCCACAAAGAATTGCATCCACCAAAACAGCAGCTATAGTTCTGGATGAACTTTCATGTTTAAACATAGATTCAGAGTCATCCACAGCAGTAAAAAAGTTATCCCCAAAGGAATAAGATGGACACATTGCTCCATTGCAGCAGAAACATGTTATCACGAAGTTCCCTTTAAAACACGTAATAGTAAACTGTTTAAGTAAAACTTGGGCTCCTGTCTTCTGTTTTACTTGAAATTCTTTGCAGGAGGCATGAATCACATAAGATATGACAACCACCATATCTGGAGGAGTAGCTCTTGGCTTTCTGACTCTCAGCACAGAAAGTAATGATAAGAACACTGGCAATGGCTACAAGCAAGCTTTTGGGACCGTGACTATCTAAACTTGAAATGGGATTAGTGCCTGCCTAATCTGTTCTCTTATCCTTTGTGCATGTGTGGATTCATGGCTTCTGAGGCTATTCCCATTATCCAGCTGCTCCTGTTATTGATGACAAAGTGGAATTCAGTCGAGAGGACTGTCTCAGAAGTCCTTCACAAATCGGTGGGGCTCTCCCAGGGGATACAGCAGCATTATTGTGACAAAGCACCAGGGATGTGCTCAGTGCATTCTTTACCCCAAAGGGCTTAGTCATACAGGATTGCAGAGAAGGAGAGCACTGAGCCATCTTAGAACTGCCAAGTATGCCACTTTGCTAATTGTGATTCAATGAAGATGAAATAGATGCTCTCTGTTGGTTAACAGCAATGCTGTGGCCAACACACACAAGCATATATTGTGGGTACAACCCAAGAGGTCACCTTTCTTTCCAAGGAGTCCTCAGACACTCAAGTTAGCTGCTATTTCTCTCACTGGTCCTGTTTTTTGCTGTTTTTCAAAGCAGCTCTAGAGAGCAGTGACATAAGCTTCTGCTCTTGTACAGCAGCGAGAGTAACCAAAAGCCCCAGAGGAAGCTCAGCACTCAGAGCAGCTGCAGTCCTGGGGTCACAAGGAAGGGTCCTGCCAGGATGTGGTCAGGTTCTGTGGTCCATGCAAACGTGAGGCCTTGCAGGAGGATTGGAGGGGAGGCATCCTGGTGAAATGAGGCACTGCTGGACATACAGGAGAAACTTCTGGTTAGTTTGGAGGGTTTTTTTAAGCATTCATGTCTAGGGAATTTTATTTCTGGGCCAAGTGTGATCCAACTACAAGCTCTTCCTTGTAATGCCAAAGTACCATGCATTTATTTGGTTTGACCTAATTAAGAAAAACATGAAAGCCTACTGAGGTCACTCTAATTTGAGCTAGTAAGGAATTGCAAAGAGAGATTCCTGCATCTCTGAAAACATTTAAATCTTATATTGGATGTTGTCACCAAAGCAAAATTAGAATCTCTGAACAGTATTATCCATTTTTCCATCTTTATTTCTCTTTGTACTGGCATTCACAGTAGAAAATGTGCAATGATATTATACCCCTGTCTTCAGCTGATAATGAACAATCCACTAGATAGATATTTAGCTGTCACTTTGCTTCTAGGATCCATGGCATATACTGAAAGGACATTACAGGGTTTCAGAACTGCGAGTCTGATATATGTAAATGTTTTTAAAGTTTTACTGACAATGGAAATTCATTCTGTAAGCTATACATCACTAGACTGATGTCAGAGAACATGATAGTAACTTTCAGTCATTTTGGCATGTTTTTCTCTTAGTGAGGTAGCAAAGAACTTGGTAAGCATTCAAGCAGCTTCTAATTTAATTTACGACAAGTCCTTTGACACAACAGCAAACTGAGCACATTCAAGTTAAAAACAGTGTATGGAAGCTCATTTCCCAGTTCTTTGTTCACATTCAGGAATACTAAAGAGCAGGTTTCCTGATTCTGGTCTGGAATAGATGTATCAATAAACTTCAACAGAAATAGTTTTGGGGAAGAAATTCAAAATCACATACCGATGATTTACTCTAAGATTTGTTATAAATGTGAGTCCTCACTTATTAACCTTTATACCCCAGCATGTCTTGGTATTCTCCTCCAGTGCAATCCTGTCAGCTATGCAAATTCGAGTGACTTTATCTTCAAGTGGCAGTTATCTTAAAACTCACTCATTTCGTCATCAAAAATAAAAGTCAGTAATCTCAGTCAATCTTTGCACTGTTCAAAATCACACTGACCAATTATATGCCAGTGCTTTGTCTAGTGCTGATTATGACTTTGTGCCTTCATTATGCAAAGTGGACCACACAATAGCCATCAGTCACAGACTTTCCTGCTCCCCAAACCTCTCCTGAGGAGTGCTGGGCAATTGCCCTCCTATCATGCTTGCTTTGTCTGACAGTAAAGCACAATATTCACCAGAAAAAAATGATAAAAACATCACTGTTTGGACCAGATTCTCAACTCTTGATAAATCTACATGAAGACTGAATCACTGCAAATGAGAAGTGGAGCTGCTCTTCCCAGCTCCCACAGTGCTGCAGGACAACAGCACACACCACTCCACAGCTTGGGGTGCACTGGTAAGAGGAAGAAACCTTCCCCTTCTTAAGTGCCATCGACCACATGGGAAGAGCTTTAGAGACAGAGATGCGCAATGAAAACACCTCAGTTTTACACCAAGAGTTAAACTTACAAAATCCTAACATAAAACTGAAAGAACCTTTAGTAGGCCAGGGATGTGTTATGTGTACTTTAAATTCACTGTTCAGGAAAGCAAGCCCAATGCAAAGTAAGTCTAAGTTCCAGTGAGATTTTTGGCAAAAATTCAGTAAACTTGAGCTAGGACCTAAACCCATTAATGGTCTAGTTTCACACACACCTAGATTTTAGGCTGCAAATGTCATGCAGCTCATGCAGTCATTAGTTATCCCTATGCACAATACTTACATACAGAGGCAAAATTAATGTGGTCGCTGACTTATAGCAAAGAGCTCTTACGAACACCTATTTTCAACATTAATACTGATAAAAGTATCATTAATAATATGGGATAGCAGAGTAAATTGATTTCAATATATTTAGGAACCTCTCAAACATTTTTCCCTAGGGTAGAACTTCTGCTGATGTTTATATAGTTTCAATTATCTTTTTTTTTAAAATCTTGGTGATCTTTCTTGCCTCTGCACTTGAAGAGTTCAGATAAACAGGGACTGAATGTTGAAATGCTTTGAGAAAAGCAATTGACATCAGATTTCTAGCCCCGGGTTGGAGAATGAAAAGGGCTGGAGCATCAGATTAGCATCCAGAGGCAAATTCCCTGCCTGTGTACATGAATGCAGCTCCACTGGACAGAGAATTTGCCCCCCAGTCCTGTGACCGCTGATCCAAACTGAATCCATTCTTCTACGGTCTGCTGCAGAAATGGCCTGACCGTAGCCTTTCTGTTGGTTTTGCAAGCTCATAGCTAAAAGTGAGATAAAAGACCACACCAGAAACCTTCACATTCTGGTTTATCTTCACAGCCAAAGCTGTGCTGTTAGACACTACCTCTGTCTACCATGTAATATCCTCTCCCACAGTCATTGCATATTAGCTACCCTTTAAGTGACTCATCCACTTCTCCATCTGGAAAGAACATCTCCTTCTTCAGATTCTTTTGAGGAGGGCTAATAAACTGCCTGAGTCATCACCATTTTTCACATGATCTGGTCTTAATGTCTCAATATTCCAGTTTAGACAATATCCACTTGGAGGAGTTCTTTGCTCAGCAGCAGGAAAGAAAATAACTTGACTGCCTAATGAAAACCTCAAAAACATCCCAACTACTGAAGGGTAATGAGACATGGCCCTGATTGATTGCCTAATAACCTTTAACTAAATACTAATGAATGTAATAAATTGTGGGATTTATGGGTAGCCCCTGCTCAGAGACCATCTTTTAAAGCACCTACTTGGAGAACACTGAGTTGTGACGTGACTTCCAGCTTCATTTTCACTGGGAAAAAAACAACCAACCACCTATGTAATGTGTGGACTTGAACTGACAATGAATCAGCTGAGTTGCTAAAGTGAAACAGTCCAGGGGAATAAATTAGCATTAAGTAAAGTTCGAGTAATATTAGGGGAAAAAAACCAACACTGTATTTAAAAGTTCAGGCATACTTTAGAGGTCACGAGGGCGAGCCTGAGCAGTAATATGATTTTATCATAATGGTTATGTATTACAATATTTGATAATTAATTAGTGTCTTAAAATCAAGTTCCAGTCAGAAAAATCTTTCTAGCATGTGAGAGCTAATAGTAATATTTGCAAAAAAACCTCAAAGCAACTTGGGATACTAAATCCCAGCTCCAAAAGTTACAATTTCTTCAACCAAGATTTCCAAAGGTATTTACATATCTAACTCTCATGTACTTCAATGCTCTGACTATAAGACTTATATCTATAAGACTATAAGATTTATATCTAAAGTGCTTTTGATATCACTTAGACTTCCCAGATTTGGAAAGTAGGACTTTGAGGGTCACTAATTTTTATTTGCCATTTAAACTCTTACCCCTTATACTTTTGTTTAAAAAAGAAGAAAAAAAAAAAGAATATGATATCTGAGATAACAGCAGGGTAACCTATACTGGAACTTCTATTTGGACTGCCAGTTCTCATACTTGAGGGCAGAAACTGAGTCCTTACCATTTTTTTCTGCTACTTGGCATCTCCTGCTCTATTTTGCTCCTCCGCTTCTTTAGGGCAGGAATCTGTGGCCAGTTTTTAAGGTGCTTTTGTAGCTGGAGGACTCCTCCTAAATACAGCATGATCGATACATTTCTCCAGTTCAGGCAATACGATCAAACCTCAGTGCCAAATTGCAGCTCATCATTACACATGCCCCAGGAATGGACACACAGTGTGTTGCGGCCCTTTCCTCTCCAGCTCAAGGACACTGGCCATGCCGGAGGAGCACCTGGCAGCTCCCCCAGGCAACGGGCTCTGCTCCAGTCTCATTAAGAAAGGCAGTGGGTAGGATGAATCCAGCAGGATAGAACTGGGTCTGAAATGCTTGGGGGTAGACTGATGGTAGCAGAGCATCTCAAGGAGAGACAGAGTACAGCCCATAGCTCTTGACATGATATGCTAAGAACAGGCTTTACTCCATGATTGCTGTGAATATATTCTCTGTATTTGGGGAATAGTTTTAACATTAGTTACTTCCAGAAGAAACCAGATTACACTTTCAAGCTGCTCATTGCAAGAACAATTTTTCCCTACTCTTTACAAACTTGAGAAAAGTCCTAAGAGCTCCCAGGAAACTGAAACATCTCATACAAAGGCAAAAACAGTAACATCAATAAAGCCTATTTACAGCAGCGCTTATGAATCATCAGTGCCTCATGCTCATTTCAATAGTGCAAATATTAATAGCCTTTTACTTCTTTTTATGCTAGCATTGCTTGCCAACTAAAATCAATGTCAGTACAAATGAACAATGTACAAGAGAAAGTTTCCAATGTTGTCTCCATTTTAAGATTCCAATGTTGGTTTTCCAACTTTCAGAAAGATTCAATATAAATCGGTTGTATCTTTGTGGCAATATCAATGCCCATGACTACAAATATTCACAGAAACAGAAAGAGCTTTACTTTTCCAAAGACAATTGATTCTCTGGTAGAATTTACTAACCTGTACTACAGACCACCTAGCTTTTATTCTTTGAGGGGGAACATGTAACTCTTACCAGGTGATGGTCTCTGCATGACTGCCCATTCCCTGTGTTAGGAAGCAGCGTGTCTCAGGTGCTTCGTGCGGTGTTAACAATGTCTGCTCAAGACTGCAGGGCAATGGTTTGAGCAAAGTGCAGTCATGCAGTTTCACCAGAAGGCATCTCTCAATGTGCAGCACTTGGTCTCCTAGAAATACCTCTGCTTGCACCCTGTTTTTCATGGTCTCTAAATAGCTTAACCTACAACTAATCCTGGGTTCAAATGCTGCCACTGCAGCATTACAGTATCTGCGGCACGAACGTAACAGATGCACCTCCAAGACAGGTCTCACAGGTGCAGCTGGGACTGGAAAGATGTGAGAAACCCCAAAGCTAGCTACTATCAGCAAAGTTATGAAGGACACCTTGCTTTGGAAGGCAAAGCTCATTTATCACTTCTTTTAGCAAGCTGTACCCAAAGGTCCAATTTTTTCCAATGTCCTTTTTCTTTTGAAACCTTGGATAGCAAATAATCTTTGCAAGCCCTGTAAAGTATGCAGATGTTTCCAAGAAGGAATCTCAGGTACTAGTCTGAGTGAATAGCGTTATTAATATTATTTTTTAAGTCCCACATTAACAGCTATTTCCAGAATTTGAAACCTCAGGGTTTTCACAGGTTTGTTTTCTGGAGGAATACATAATGTACAAAGTAAACAAATATAAAAATTGTAACTTTTTAAAGAAGTAAAAATAGAGCTAAGTTTCCAATAATTTTAAGGTATATACACTGTCCTCTCAGCACTATAAAATTCCAAACTGCAAAATGATTTTGTTTATATTTTTGTCACTATGCAGAGGAGGGAGGAATAGGAAACAAATGTTGCATTTTATGGCATCTAAACACATGCTCCTCCTTCTAAACACATAAATGTACCACACACTATGACTTCAATTATATTATAGCTCTGTCAAACAACAGAGATTTAAAATAGTGATGCTAACTACCAGAATATGCTCTAAATCACCATGTTATCCTAGCAGCATAAATACTATCTCCTTCATCTTCACCCTGTTTGTTAATCTTGTCCACCATACTCAAACTATATTCCACAGTATCACTACCCAAGGTGAGGACTTTGATTTTTGTTACTTGCTATAAATTCACTGACCAGGAAATTAAAATTATAATAGAAAACATAAAAAGGCATCATATTAACTAGATGTTCAATCAACCTTTAGTAAAGGGCACAGTAAATTTATTTCTATGTTGTTGCTAAGTGTCAGACAAACAGAACCACTAAAATTCTCTGTGTTTCCATTAATTATGCTCTCTGTGAATGAAAGGAGTTAGAGGAAGCTATCCTGGTTTGTATATTAAACTGAAGTTTGGTATTCCTGCCTTATCATATCTAAAATGATTAATTTAACCTTAACAGCAACCATTAAGTATTAGGAAGGCATTACTGCAACAAGGGAGATACATGTGGATGCCACCAGTTCAGTGACAGTATGTGCCCTGTATAAATAATAGGCTCAGAGCTAGATTCATCAAAGGGAGAATAGAAGGATGTCTTGAAAGGGAGAGAGGGAAAATGAATTCGATGAATCATGTAAGTGGCAGCCTACATCTTGAGGGAACAGTTCTACATACTGTAATTATGGATGTGTTACATGCAGAGTTTCATCAGGAAATGCTGAAGAGGAGAAAAGAGCTTAGAAACAGCATGTTGGTGGGTAGTCCGCCTGGGTGGCGATTCAGGGCCCACGAACACTTCCGAACCGGGCTGGGATGGGCCTCAGTGGGACTGAGAGTTCAACAGTCTCTTCTGCAAGGCACCATCTGGGAGAAGGAAGGAAATATAGGACCGCAGATGTGCTTTATCGTGCCACAAAGCTCCTGTTGATCACAGGTCAAAACTGCAGCAGACAGTCCCTCAGCCAGGCCAGTCCCTTGTATAATCTAGGGAAACTCTTTTGCAGCTTCCTTCCAACTCAAGTGCATAGGACATTTGCATTTATAGATAAAACACACTGAAATAATTTAGAGATCCTATGTCACACAGTATTTGTGGAAAATATAGTCCTAGGCCAGGACTAATGCTGGCTGGACACGCTCATCTCTTTTGTCTTGCTTTCCATCGAGGGTGGCTGGCTAGGAGAAAAGCCACTCTCTGCCATCCATCCCAGAAGACTGAGTCCTTCACCACCCAGACTGGCTACCAAATCCCGTCACTTTCCTCTCTTTTTCAGCAGGTCCAGGCTTCCTCCTAGTGTGAATGCATGTGCACAGCAGGTGCAGAGCGCAGTCTCTGCATTCACAGGCAGGTCCCATCTGGAGCAAGGATCTAAAATTCACTCACAGATCCCCTCAGTTTAGAAGTATCCTGTGGCTACTCATATTGAGAAAGTTATTTGGAAGCTCAAGAGCCACAGAAACAGAGACAGATGCAGTACTATAATATCACTGATTGTGGCATACGAACAGCAAACTACACAGACTGAATCCCCACTACAGCACACATAGCTGATAATTTATAAGCAACTCATAGACTGAGTTGTAATTACATATGGCATCCACTGAATAATTTCAAATTAATGATTGTGTTCATGAGTGCTTAAAGCCATTTCACAGATCATACGTACACAAAAAGGGCTACAGAAGGACCACGAGAACTTTTAGGAAACAGGCTTTCATTGTAAGTGGAGTTTATAGTTCAAATTTTCATTGATGCTTCTAAACTAAGAGAAGGAAGTTTTCTCAGTCAGATTTAGATTATATACTAGGTTGAATTACCAGAGAGTCTAAATGAAGCTCATGCTATTGAAATCAATAGAAGAACACCTATGTTAGATACATTTAGCATCTAGCCCACTAGTGTAGTTTTAGGCAGAGCCACAGCTCCAGGGAGAATGAGGTTTATAACAACCTCCCTCCACAAAACCCTGCTTAAGCAGCAGCAAGTATTTTGGGAAACTACACTCCATTTTGCCCTAACACTTTTAGACACTGCAGCTGAACATGAGGTGGGACAAAACTGATTACCAATGAGGTCTAAATAGCAGGAACAGCCTTTGGCCTTGCAGCCATCTTAGACCCTTTACTGGAGTAGAAAATTAAATTCATGAGATATATCACAACATTTTGTCACTACTAAGCCATTTCATCCTGCTACTTGTCTGGGAGGCTATGCTCCATGTTGTTAGATCAGCACTTGGTCAAAGAAATTCAATAATATGTCGTTTCTGGAATGGATTATGGTGAAGTGTCACACCGGGATCTAAACAAGAAAAACTAAAGAAGCTGCAGCTGGTGCCAAGACAGGAAATGGAAGCTCCTCCACCTTTATATTTCCTTCTCCAGCTGCCCATGGGAAAGTAAGAACAATTTGAGGTCTTAAAAGAACTCTGAAGCACTTCCAGAGGCGAACTCATGAAGCAGAGGTAGGCAGGATTAGAAAGGATCTCCTAGGTAATTAACTTCTTGACTGCAAAGGAACAACAAAAGTGCATGCAAATTCACAGATCTTACATCGGCAAGTATATTTTTTAAAGAGCCACAAGACAGGAAATGGGACGACCTACATTTTTAATCTAGCTGCTTCATATCCATCTCAGAAAATTCCCATGTGACAAATTTTAAGGCTCTGCCCACTTTTTAATTGCTGGTAGTTTGTGCTAGTCTGCACTGTACACTTGAAAGTTTGACACCTCATAGAGATTTTCCTCAGGTAAAGCAGTGGCCGCTGGAACCAAAAGTGCAGCAGCTTAATTTTAAACCATACATTTTTCTCTTTAACTTAATCATTCCCTTCTAGTGCAAAATAAAAGAACTTTACAATATAGCTGACCTAGTTTTTATTAAACTTCAGTGAGATGCATATCCAGTCTGTGATGAATTGACATTGATTTGAACTAAAAACCATGTAGATTTATAATATCTGGATTTAAAGGTGATTGCTTACTGTCACTGCCACACAGGTGCCAATGGACTGCCAGGAGGAGAACACATTATCTTGTAAACAACATAACAGAAGAGAAAAATATTTTTCAAAAAAACCTAGAAGACAGTATTTAGTGTATATTAAGGCTATTTGGTGAACTCATTGCCAAGAAAAATGGGCAAGCTTAACAAAATACAATTAAAAATTAAATATTGTGTCATTATGTGTTCAACACTGTCACCTAAAACTGATGTAACCAATACTTCTAAATGAATCGTTTTGCCCTTCTTCACTATTAACATACTTTATATATAAGAATACATTGCTCCAGGTTTCATAGGAATTGCAAGCCGATCTATTGCTATCCCAGATGACTACAAAGGGCTGACACAGAATTCCTGATTCAAATTGAAGTACATGCTATGATTCTATGATCTGGCCTAAGTTTATACTACAAGAACATCCGTGAGTGGTACAAATCAGTGATAGGAAAAGTAAATGGCAAAAGAAATTCTATTTATCATCACTTCTAAAAATAATAATGAAAGAAAAGTCCCAGGAGATAGTGAGCATTTTGACTTGATTTCCTCAATTTTTCTTTTAAGCTGTTAACCCATCCTAGACTAGAAGATGGTATTCAAGCCTTCCAAAAAACCACTAAGTATACAAGATGACAGCAGCGTTCCAACCGAGTGGAATTTCTCCCTAGGAGAGGTGAAGCAGGAGCAGCAGCACATCGGTCTGACCTGATGGTGCAGATGGGGTGGCTGTTTCCCTCTTCCTGCCACATGACACAGAGCAGGCACAGAGCTGGGAATGCTAACAAGGTGAGGGAAGAGGGTTGCACTCATGCTTCCTTCAGAAATCTGCTCCTGAAGCTCAACAGAAATGTTTCCAAGGCCTGGTAAGACTTAAATGTTAGAGAGCAGTTTGGATAGTCCCACAGATAACCACCGGCCTGTGGGCTCGAGAGCCAGGTCCTTTCAGAATCACAGAATCACAGGACGTTAGGGCTTGGAAGGGACCTCAAAAGCT
>NW_010165839.1:76856-94044 GCF_000695765.1 Mesitornis unicolor | reverse complement strand
CCAATCCCTAACGTTCTGTGATTCTGTGGAACTAACAGAAATAATTATTTAAAAGACTATATATACTTAAATATGCATACATGTGTATATGTATATGATGTATATGTTCATACACATATACATACATATATGTATAGGGGTATATGCACACATGCACATACACATATGCACTGATCTACTTCAGAAGAAATATTTTTTCTTTTTCTCTATTCATTTTAATGGCAAAAAACTATTTATTGAGAACCCTATGAAAAGATTAAAATACTGATATAAAGCACCTAAGAGTTTTCAGTAGCTGAACATCTATTTAACTGTTTGTTCATGAAGATTGTGCATATCAGGATGATTTCTATATACAGCATACACAGTAGCATGCCCTTCCTTAGAAACTCTTGAATAAAGGAGGGACTTAGAAACATTCAAAGTAACTCACTTTGCTTTGAAGTCTGTAAAAATACATTGCAGTTATGTCTGCAAAATATTGTGCATATATTAAAAGATATCATACTATCATTCCCTCAAGTAATTTTGGAATTTGTTTTCTAGTCTTTAAACTTGTGAGCCATTGCTGCACTCAGAAACCAAAGCAGGACTGGTAAGAGTGGAAGTTATCCTTGACAAATCTATGAAACACTCTGCAACAAACAGGCCCGGACTGTAAGCATGTGTAACATGTGTCCATGAAAAGAGTAGACGGGCTGAAGGGGATTAGACACACATCTAAGATATGTTTGGTCAACTGAGGAGCAGATCACAGGAATGTGAGGCTGATGTAAGAAAGCAGCTTGCAGCAATGCCTGATCTCTGTGATCTGTGGATGTAGCCAGATAGCTTCTGACAGAAAGACAACAGGGGTAGGCAGTAGTCAGGCACAGACCATATGTGATTTTGTAGAACCGCTTTGTTTATTCATACCACTATCTCCAGGGGCTTCAAGAAATCATCAGACAAAGTTAAACACTGGAACTGTGATACCTAGCTGGTTGAATTGGGTAGCTAATGTTCTAGCTGTCCAGATAAGAATTTGAAGAGGTCAGACTCTGGCTGACCCATGTGAAGGATAAATAACCAGGACTTTCATGAACTAAATTGGTCTTTGCTGAAGAACTGTCTGCAGGTTGCCAGTTTATATAATCTTTCTGCAATCAAATTAGCTGGAAATGTGCCTTGTTAGCTCACAGGATGCAATATGTGGCAATGCAAATTCTCCTGAGTCTTTAATGTAATTGTGAAATAAGTCTTGTGTGTTTTAGAGGGTTTCTGCAGAAGGACTTCTGTACAGGCTGTAGGAACTATTTCCCTCCAGATGAAGTGAGAGGACAGCTTTTCTGCTAACTGGGAAGCTGCAGAGTGATAACACAGAAAACTTCTTCCAATCCTTTTGGGAATCTCCTCAGCTGGATCTAGATAATACGACAAATAAACAGAAATTAGAGAAGTGTAAATGATAGCTTAACAGATACATATTTGCCAGAGTTGAGAAAGCTGATAATGAGATCACAAGTGGAGTGTTTCAGTGGTCAAACTGTGGATTAGAAGTGAAACACAGCCTCATTTTATGATACTGGCAAAACTTAGATGAAGATTTTCAAATGAATAATTACAAACACTTCAGAATTTCAAGAACTGACCCTTGTCTAACATAAGAAAGCTGAAAAGTGGTGTTTGGTGTTCAGATTGCCTACATACAATAGCATGTGCCCTACTTTCATCAAAGCTTCCAGCAAACCCTAGAATCAGATTGCCTACATACAATAGCATGTGCCCTACTTTCATCAAAGCTTCCAGCAAACCCTAGAATATCATTGTATCTGGAATTTAAAAGCTACATGAGCTGTTCATTCTAGAAGTACACATAGGCTAACTATTTCAGGCAGATGCTAGACAACACAGTGGCTGAGGTTGTTCTCAGATGCCATTTCTGTACTATTACTCAATAAGTTGTTGAAATTTCAAATTCTTTCCATTATATCTTGAATTTGCACCTTCACTGTCTATATGCATAAGCTGAGAATTTAAAAAAGCCAAACAAAACTCTGATTTTTTAGACTTCAGCATCAACTTTAATCTCTTCTTGCTTATGACACAAGGCAGTATGAAGTAACACTCCTGTGGAAACTAAGTAGAAAAACTATATATTCATATTGTTACTTTCACTCTGGGGCAATGTCTTGAAGCAAAGCGACAGAAGAGGAGGACCCTACAGTATAAGAAGAAAAAAGATTTGTTATTCCCAATTTGTGTTTTACTGACTAGTGAAACTCACTTAGCCAGCATAATAACATCTTGACAGCCTGCCTACCATGGAAACCTGTTGTAGGTCTACAGGAACATTAGATATGGCTCCTTTGGATGTAATACTTTCTCTGGGTGGATAGCTTTAAAGAATACTTTCCAGTTTGACCAGGTAGTATCCCTGGCTGAAAACATAGCTCAGTGCATTTACTTTGTAAAATACTATGCTAGATAGTATGATGTTTTCTAGCAACTAGTAGTTATTATTACTTCCCAGGCAGAGACGTGAGCAGTAATGCACTACATTAGTAGTAGTAGAGTGGAGCATCTGGTACCTTTTTTGAGGAGTGGGTTATTAGCCTGGCTGAAACATTTTTCTTTGGAGGATTTTGGAAGAGAAACTGAACCTTGTAGTATCAAGTAACTACCTCTTTGTAGGCAATGGATTTACAGGCAAACAGTACAGTGGAGAAAATGAGTGTTGAAATTCAATATGAGTAGCAGCCAACATGAAAGTGATTTCTGAAATGAGCATAACATAAAAATCAGTTTTGCTGTGCTTATAAGCAGAGGAGTCCAGTTCAAACCTTGCTTATCTGCCCTTCATTAATGTCTATGGTGGCCTCATACCTCCCAGCAAAGATTCAAGCTGAAATGGCAGATTGTCACTAAGGGATCATCAGTGTTACAGAACATGCTCCAGCATACTCAAACAGTACCAAGCACAAATGTCAGTCATCAAAATCATACAGCAAATTAGAGGACAAAGGACTTCTCCAAACACATTGAATTTATCAATCACGGTGTTCATGTGCTCAGTAATTGAAAAAAATCATTACTCTGCAAATTTTGCCCTGTCTTTATTGCAAATACATTGTACACTTGCAGTTTGCATTTCATTATACACCTTGCTACAGGCCAAAGACTCATGATATAAGGAAACTAGACACCTGGTATACACATTATTGATGAGACTATTCAGCTATCCATACAATATAAACTGTAGTCAAAGAGAACAGAACTTGCATAAATTTGCATGGAAAATGTGTGGGCTTTCCCTCACAGCTCATGCTGCTACACTTTTCTCCTTCATAGATGGGTGAGCAGCAATACCTTGTAAAACTACTATTTACTTATTTATTTACTATCCTATTTACTTCAGCATAGTTAATGAGGGATTAGTTTGGCCCCTGATGTTTTATAACTCTGAATTTGAAAGAAATAGTTTGTCAGTAACCACTAAATTAATTCAGTTTTGGATCTCAGGATTCACTTTATCAGAACAGTTTTTTGTGAGGAAAGAATTTAAATTAAGACTATCTCCCTTTCTTGGATCAATTAAAATGCAGGGAATGTATTGTGCCACCTAGACCACAAATTCCATAAATTGATTTCCAAGTAGTGACTGCCAGATGTGCTTTTCTTATGTAGATTTGGACAGAGGTCCAGAGACAGCAATAAAATAAGCAATTTTTTTTTTTGGCAATATTTTTTCCTTACATTGGTGGTATCTTTCAATATCAAATGTTCAAGTCTTTTGAAGGGGGAAGAGAAAAGGAAAGGAGATGGGTACAGAGTACACCTGGGAGCTCAATAATATTTTAATACAATAAAAGTACTGTTTTGGAAAAGCTATCTCCAGTATGTGATAAAAGAATTACCAAATACAGGCAATTCCAGTTCCAAGAAGTTGGCATTTTAGGAACTTATTCTGCTCCTTCTGCTGGCAGCAACCTGCCCTAGCATCCATGGACTTCATTGAGAGTTGCATCAGTAAAACTTAGGGCTGAATTTGTCAAGAATGATAGTCTAACTCTCATATTTGCACAACAAAGATGATGGCTGTAAGAACATCTCTATGCATGGGTAGCCTGATTGAGAAACTTAAAAGAGGTTTGATTTTTAGTTATTTCACCAGCTTATCTACAGGGAAAAAAAATAGTTTTTCACTTTTCCCTTTTTTAGCACTTCTTCTGGTAGAATATTCTTCTTGATAACTAAATTGCTTCAGATGATGAACCTGGGAACAGGCTAGTATCAAGGAAGTAGACTGAAGCAAGCAAGAATGTAACTTTGGCTCCCTGACTCACCCTGAAATCTTTGCATCAAGACCCGTTCTTGAATTGTGATGTCTTTGGCCCTACCTATTGCTTGATGAGAAAACCTGTAGGCTATAGTGATATAGCCTGAGGCAAAAAAAACCCCTCAACCAATACCCACTGTGCCATCAAGAAACAGATAATGTGAGTAATATGAACTGTACAGAGAGGGGGGGAAAAAACCAGTTTATTAATAATTTCTTCATCGTATGAATGGGGAAAGAAAAAGTAATTAAAGTGATTAAAATTCAGCAAGCATCAAAATAAAGCATTTTTCTTCATGGATGCAAGTGAAGAGAAATTGGTGATTTTAGAGTCCTGCTGTGTGCAGCAAGGGACCAGGTTAGGTAACATATTTTCCTAACAGGTAAAAATACATATGGAGACCACTAACAAGACTGTAATGAGATCACTTTGAAACAGGATCATTCCAAGCAACACTGACAAGATTTAAATTCCCTTTCACTGCAAAGGAGACATTTTAGTGTTTCACAGCATTTATTATAAGCCTCAATTCTCTTCAACTGGGATTTTTGTCTGCATCTCTACTTTGAATCTGTTCTTGTATGGATGTCATAACCAAGTGCCTGAAAAAAATTATTAATAACAACTAGAACAGAAAGACAAAGTCCTCTTGGAGCACACAAAGCAATAGTTTAATTTATTCAAATCATGCTCCCTTGACTGTAGATGGAAAAAAAATATTATGCCAGTTTTGTCATCACGGTATATATTAAATATAGATTTTAGTTACAAGTAAGTGCATAAATGTATCTGCATTTGCCATCAGAACATTTTTACCTGAAAGGCCAACTTCTTAGATTGTATCTTGTGAAGAAGTGAATAGTTGCTGTAGATACTTAATTTGTGATGTTTGTACTGCTTAAATTCAGCTGTATAATTCTGCACTGCAGAAAACTATTTATTCTTGTATGACTACCTCATCTTAAATCTCTGTTATATTGTTTTTTCCCATCAGTGCAAATCTATAGACTGAAAGCATACTTCCAGTAGTATAAGCAAGACCAGAGACACGGTCTGCTTTTTAGGGAAACACAGAATAAATCCACAGAAGTTAGTGTTTGATTCCATAATTCCAGTACAGCAAACCAAAGCAGATTTCCTCCACAGTCAAATTCTCCTTTTTCTTTTAGCAGTGGAGTTATATTAGCCAGGATCTGATGGAGATGAGAAGAGAATCAAGGCAATCAATAAAACAACAGACCACACTATGCATAAAGACATATTTACAGGCATTTTAAATTAATGAAAGCAGATAGCAGCTTGGATATAAAGAAAATCATTATTCTTAGCTAATAACGTTTTCCTTCCCCAAACTTCAGTACATTTTGTTACTGTCTGTGAATCTGGATTCTAATTTAACCTTCTGGCCAGTGCCTCATCTCAGTTTATCAGAGACATCGGTCTTCATAATTGTGTTTTGTGAAGAAGTTGTTCACTCCTGCAATGTCAGAGTCCTCCAGCCTGCACCTTCACAACAGTATTGAATTTTTGCTCCTTACTATTAGTTGAGAAAAATTATTTTTTCCCCTTTTAGAGATACCATTTGCAGATTAGCTGTGTTTGATTAGAGCAATAGACAGGACTGCACTGATAAACATACATTAATTGAAGAGGAAGCATTTTAATTTCCCCCTTGATGCATAGAATCTGCAGTAAAAGCTGTTGTTCCTTGTTTACCTTCTCCATAAAGTTGGTGTGGGATATCCAACAAGCTTCACTGCTGTGAGACAATTCGTACAAGAAATCTTAAGTGGCTAACTTTTGTCCCTGATAAATAAGGTTACTGTTTTGTTTTATACAATACTTCTAGTGTTAAGATCTTTATAAATCTTTCTTTAACTAAGGGACAGTCACTCTCTATGCAAATAATACATTTGTTTGCATTAATAATTTGAGACTGACTTTGACTTGACCCTGTACTGTATCCCTCAATGGAGATCTAGGAAGGGATATTTGTAATGCCTGTGGACATCTTGCATTACACCAGTGGGACATTTTGTCATCAGTGGATGAATAGCAGAAACACGGGCAAAATAAAACATGGCAGATATATGCAAAAGACAGATTGAACCTGATTTATTTAGCAGTCTATACTTTACTGTAGATCTCCTTGGTCTCTCTCTTGGGTATATGAAATGGCATTATTTCCTGTAACAGTAAAACAAAACTGGAAAAAAGGAGCACACATAATAAAATACCACTTGAATAAAAGAAGCTTAAATCACAAATATTATTTCCTGGTTCCTAAATACAGTATAATTTCATAGAAGCCTTTAACAATTTCTGTTGTTGTCAATCCCCATGCAAAAGTAAGTAACAAGATTCTTATTCTTACTTGTTTTTATTATTTTAGAGCACCCATATGGCACTTTACAGGAGTATAGAAGGAAAAAGGGAGCTCTCAGCCTTGGTGAGTATACAGACTCAACAGTGAACTGTTACTGGCATAACAGATCCAAACAGAAAAAGCAAAGCAGGTACCTGGGTTACAGATATGATCACATGAGTACTCAAAAAAGCTGGATTAGTCTTAAAATTTTATCTTAAACATACAGAGTGGTTTTTTCCACTCTCACTTTGCCCTGAAGTATTTATTATGGACTTCTATTCTCCATAGACTTTCATACCAGATTTTCAACTACCTGGCAATGTAGAAATAAGTCTACCAAGATCCTAATGCACTCCATATTTACAGCTGCAGAAAGTATTAATCAATATGAAGAGTAGGAGGAAAGCACACACTCTTACTCCTGTTGCTTTGATAGAAAAGAAATTTTTTTCTCCTTAACATGCAATAAAATTAGAAGAGATTGTGTGGAACTGGTGGAGCCAGTGGAGATAACGTGCTTAGAAAACCAGAGGTGGAAAAAAGGTACAGCCAATAGTGTAATTAATCTCTCTGCTATTTATTTAAAAAGATAAAATATTTATGTTTAGCCACAAAAGTTTAAAAATTTGGTCCCCCAAAAATGATGAGGGCAAAATTTTAGCTGTGACAACCCCAGCAATGAATGCAATTTTCTCAGAGTGTTGAGCTCTTCCTCTCATGTGCCCCGAAGTCACCTAGGGAAGAAAATACTGTATTGTAAGATCTGTTCCTGGTTTGTAACATAGGACAAATGTCTGTGGCTTCCCAGAACAATTCTTCCTGGACAACCAACTCCTTCTTCAAGTACCTGCCATTTTATTGTCAGAAGGAAACTAATAACTGGTACAGGGTTTCCAAAGCCACCTTCCACCTGAAAGACAGGCACTGAATATGCAAAGCTACACAGTGCTACCATGATTGTATTGTGTGACGCTGTTGCTCTAAGACATCTTTCCTATAACCATCATCATCTATTACTCCCTATGTCAACTGTTGAACTGTAAACTGTTGCATGGTTTAGGGCACAGGTGATTTTTAGAAAACTAACTACCTGAGATGATGCTTAGCCTGATTCATATTTATTTAAGCTGATTGCAAAGTCCTAGCCAGCAGTGGATAATTTTCTCAGCAGTTGAAGCACCCAATTATTATGACAAAGTTTAGCATGTTTTCTTGACCTAGACAAGGTATAAAAGTCTCTACTACATTAACTTTCTCACAGCGTCATTGATCAACCAAAATATGGAAAGTAATTGAAATAGGAAAAAAAGTCAGTGGGATATTTCATTTTCTCAATAAGGAAGGTGACATTACTGGGCCTTTGCTTATTTTGAAAATTGTCATCTGGACTTCAGTTATAACTATCCAGGCATGTTTTAAAATAGAAGTTACTTGATATTAATAGAATCATGAGAGAGGCTAAATGAATAAAATCAGCCCTTAGACTATAGTTTAAAATTGGAGAGAAACACTGTGCCAAATTAAATTAAATTTTCCAGACTGAAAAGAACTATGTAAATTACAGTCACTCTTAGTAATGCAGAATTGCCATTGTTACTGGGTTTAAATGAAAACCAAAACCAAGGTGCAATGAAACAATGTAGTGCTTTTTTTTAGTGTAGTAGCAATTCAGTGCTTTTCTCAAAGTTATGTTTTTTTTGAGATTCATTAAGGCCTTACACTCATTCACAGTTAAACAAAAACACTGGCATGGAAGAGATTTGACTGGTTTGGGTTTTTTTCCTGCTTTTCTAGCTTAGGATCTTTTTGGGGTTTTTTTTGGAACAAATTTAGAAGGCAATACACCTTTCAAAACCACATCATATCCTCACTTTCACAGAAGAAAGTCCCCAAGTCAGTCCTGCAAGCTCTATCCACTTGGGAATCGGGAGACAACTCTGAGGAATGTCTCAAGGGAAGGACAAGTGTAATCTTTCTGGCTTTGAGAGGAGAGCAAGGTCTCTGCCTGTCATTCTTAGAGAGCACACAACCTCAGGTTGACCTTGCATATTAGTATGAATCACTGACTGTGAGGCAGAAAATCAGGAACAGGAGCCAAAAATCTCATGAGTTATTGGCAAGAAACGATGAGTGTAGGAAAGCAATAGCATTTTTCTTCTCTGTTTGCTGCAAGCTATACAATTTTCATGTAAAACACTCTCGAAGAAGCATAGTTTTAAAGGAAAAGTGCATGCATAAGGGCTGGACCTATTTTCCTGTATATTATGAATAGATTTGGTTAAATGGCTCTCCTGAGCTACATGTAGACAATTATTCCCTCACTGCTTATTGATGTTTAATTCCTATCACTTCCAGCATACTTTTCAATAAAACTTCTGTAAGCTGATCATGATAATAAATTGCATACTTTCCCTGTTTTTAGGAAAGACAGTCCTCTAAGGAGCAGACTGACGAGTAAGAACTCATTTCTCAGTTGGTTAAAAAGCCTCCTGGAAGCTATGTACCAAAAATACTTTCAACAAATATCAAGGGAATTAAAAATCTTTCTAAATTCGGAATCTTTTGTTCATAATTTTCTGCTTTGGTGATGCAGTAGAAATACTATATTATCTCCACTGGTAGGAGATCCAGGAATGCTAAAGTTGCTTAAAACAAGCAGAAACTCTAAACTCACTAATACAGTATTTCGGTACACCTCATTAGAAACGAAAAGAAAAAAATCAAAAGTATTCATGAATGGACCAGAGCAACACAAGTATCCTTTACAATACATAGCACATATACATGTGCTCTATATTTACCACAGAGTTTATCTTTGAAGATAATTCTCTTGCAGTGTCTAAAAATATAACAAGAGTGTCATAGACTGAAAGTTCCAGTAGTTCCAGTAGGAAAAAAAAAATAGGGTTGGAGAAATTATAAGAAGCTATGTATAGAAAACACATTGGAAAGACTTCCATTTACTTGTCTCTTCACAGCCTGTCTCAGACCACTTTTTGCCTCTGGTTCACTCCACAGTATCTTCTCCCTTTGTCTGAAAGGGAAACATTACTGCCCTCCCATTCCATGCTCAATAGACCCTGAAAAAAGCCATTCTTAGGCAAAACCCAGCTAAGCCATTTTAGCCTGCATTTGTTTGCCAGCTAACTTCCTACTGAAGTGGACAAGTGTTTGAACTAAAACGGGTTCATATCTGCAATACTGTTCACCAATTCACAACATAAAAAGAGATTCTTTGTGAAAAGCTTTCTCAAAAGAAACAAATAGAGAAAATGTTCCCTTCTGATGATGTTAGATGATTCTGACATTGAACACATAAACTATTGCATTTCTAGGATACAGGTAGGTAAGTGGGGGTGAGAGGAGGAATAAAAAAAGAGAAATCAACAAAATGAAAATGTAGAATTCCATGTAGATTTATTTTATACAAAAACTCACTTTAGGAAAGACTTGAAGGAATGTATACTAAACCAACACTGATAACAGCAAAAAAAAAAATCTGAAATGCATTCGGCCAAGTTGCAAGCCAAACTTGTTTTTACTAATGTATCTCTTAAAATCTTAGGTTATTATTTAAATTATATGTGGTACAGTGGAGACTCCGTTAGACATTTGACAAGGGAAGTGATTGTAAATGCTGTTTTAATTTATGCACAGATACCAAAGCTAATTAAATAATAGCAGAGGTTGTCTTTTTGTTTATGGAGCTCTAATCGACTCCCTTGTGTTCAATAAATGCCACAACTACAGCGTGTCGTGTTAGTTTCACACTACAGTGGGAAATGGTGATTGTTGCCAAATATAATCATAAGTCACAGACAATTTGGATTATTACAGTCAGGTATGGTGCATGGAGCAGTGACTGTATTTCGTGTTCTTAACCTGCAAGTGATCCAGAGGTAACATTAGATACTTAATATTCCAAAGACAATTCAATGTCACTTGATTTTTCTTGCTTTTGTCAAACATAGGAAATCTCATTCTGAGATCTTGCTGCTGCTGGTAACAAACACAGGGGCAGCTTCTATTTGTGACAGAGGCTCAGAGAGAGCCAATTTTGTCTGGATATCCCAAACTCAGAACACTTCTAAAGGAGCGGTATGCTTGTGCTCTCCTCCCTCCCTCTGCACATTGCTGATGTCAGGCAGACTGCTCTTACAGCAAGGCTTAACACTGACATTATATTAATGGAGGTGTCACAGAGAGGGGGACTGTTATTGGACAAAGTCTTTTAAAATCCGTCAATACAGAAACATTCATCCTGTTTTGGAAGGCCACTTTTGCTACTTGAATAAAAATGAAACACTAAAATAGAGAATTCAACTTAATCATCTCAGAGTAACCATTCCAGCAATATCTACCAGCATAAGCAAGAGGATTATTTTATCCAAAACAGCTGCATTCACATTTTCATCTTTCTTTGTAACCACAAGGAAAAGAAATAAGAGGCATAGCTATGCTGTGGCAATACTGGTGGCCCCCTCATATTTTGGGAACTTCTGTCCTCTAATTCTAAGAAGTACCCCAAAACCCAGAATACTGATTAGGGATAGCATTTATAGCAGCTGGTTCTCCCATGGAATTAGCACATGCAAGTCCACAGAAGAGTGTAAAGCACCGATGAAGGATCACATCCTATTCCTAGGTAGATCATCAGAGGTCTTCTTACTCTTGCAAGCTTGAACCTGAAGAGTTTCTGCAAGCCATGCCCTGGAAATGGCAGGTGGGAAGTACTGAACAATGCCACAGACAGGCTTTCGTGGGAGAACTCCTTGCAGAAGTGCCCTGCTTGGGCCTTAGTGTCAACTGAAGTAACCCTCACCAGGCTGCTGGCATGACCAAAGAATATCAGTGTGCAAAGCCTGCTGAAGGCAATTAGCTGCTACCCACATAATCTTGCAACTCCCTCTGTCTGCCTGAGAGAGCAGTATCCCAATTCCTTCTATTGATAGTCTGTTTTAATAGATAATGACATCCCCAGAGAAGCACTGAAAGATGGGTAACTCACAGTTTAACACAGGGCCAGGTATTGCTATTGAGAGGAAACTGGAAGTTAAAACTGCAAGGAAATCCACCAAGATCTCTCTGTCTTTCTATCTGAGCTGCTTGCCATTACAATGTTTGGCCATCGTAAACAGCCTAGTAGATGTTTTTCATTTTTAAAATGTATGAATTCATATACAGAGGCACTAAAATTCTCCTTTGAAATCCCATTAAAATGTCCACAGTGCACCGCATTGTCATAAAGTTACCTACTTTAATTCAGAATGAACTCAGAATCACAAAACATGGATGTTTGGTTCATTAACATAAACAGCTTCACTTCACAAGTTTGTATCATAACAACTTCAGAAACTGCCCTTGGTGATGCAGAATTTAGTCCCACACCACATCCTATTTCCTTCTATACTATTTGTACTTCACTAAAGATGAAATAATTCTTTCACTTAATCACATTCAGATGCCTTTGCAAAACATTTGCTTTTCCCTGCACAGACTCCCAGATAGTTTTTTTTTGTCCATGAGTCCACAATTTCTCACTTGATCATCACCTTCTTATCCACTTTACAAAAAAAGTAACCTATCACAGGTCTCCTGATTCCCTTTGAGGCTGTTTTTGCAATGCTGTAACCCTGCTGTTCAGCATATAGGTAACATGTTTCTTCAAGAATGTGAAGACCGTGGCTTATTAATGTTAATATAAATTACATCTGACACAAAAAATTACAGTGAATATGAATATACATACATAAATCAATCCTGGAGTCACTTTTTTTTCAAAATATTTGCCTTAAAAAGAAAGAAAAGTCCAAGAGCACTCATTATGGCAAGTAAGTGCTAGATAAGCTTTGTTCATTACTGTTATAAAGTATGGGCATGACAAACCTTCTTATATTAAACTTTGGAAATACTATCAAGATCACTGTCAGGAAAGGACCTAGAAGCTTCAGAACTATGGTAGATGATCTAATAGGTTAAAGACCAAGGGGTATCTGTTTGCATAAATGCATGATATTAAACTAGCCCCACAGTCCGTGAGTCATTAGAGCAGCCTCAAGCTGGGAGATGCAGTAAGTTGTCTGCAGTGCCAGATTCTGTGTATATTCTTCTTTGCATAATCATAGCTACTTGGCAGTCCAGTAGCAGTACTACTATGTTTCATCACATGGCTTTAATTTAGTTTCCCAACACTTTCATTGCTCATATTAGCAAGTTTTTAACAAACATTTTCTTTCCCCCCTGTATAAATATAACCACAGGACAGGCTTTTCTGCTCCCTTGGGGTGTTCCCAAGAAAATTAGCTCATGGCAGAACTCTCCACAGGTGCTGGACAGCAGTTATCCAGGAACAGCATAACTTTATGGCACAGTTCCCTGTCTTATGGAGAGATTTCCTTCCTTCACATAGGTTTAACACATATATTTAGCAAAGCATAGATCCACATGGAAAAGAAACCACAATTCAACCAGTGGGTTTGCAAGATGCCATAAATCACATCGCTAATAGAGAGAATGAAAAATCAATTGCAATGAAAGTTTATAGCTTCTAATATTATGAGTGATTTTCCAAAGGATTTCAAAAAGATCTTACTTAGCATTTCTGAGAGATTTTAATTTACAAGACAAAACTGTAAGCTTTCTAAAGACATTTAATATTTCAATGTATAAAGTATTTATGTGTTTTAAGGAAACCACTGAGAGACACTTAGTGAGTCCAGTTCCACATTCTCTGGTGGTTTTTTAAGGAATACTTGCAACACTCCTGTAAAGGGGCATGTCTCATGAAATCGTCCTTTGGCTTTTCTCCTCCCTCCTTTTAACCTTTAACTTTGCTTATCAACTAATGCTTCTACAGAGGTGGAAATACATCCCCCAGTCACTATCTGGGAGACCTCCGAGTATCACCTTCAGTAGAAGTCTGCCTCAAAGCCATCTACAGAACAGTAGGGAAGGGTTTCTAAATGCTGTTCAGAAAGATTGTATTTGAAGTGGAGGACACTTGATGGAAGCCAAAAGAAAGACCAACTTTAAGTGAAACAAAGAAAGAAGGAAACATCAAAAATGCCATGGACCAAAATAACTTGTTAAAGAACAGACCAGACTTTTTTTCTGAAAGAAACAATCCATGGGGTTTTTTTTATTATTTTAGTTTTATATTTATTTGAATCAGCTGATGTAGATGGAATAACAGTATAAGATTCTTCCACATCTCAGAGGTGAATTGACCTTGTTCACTTACAGTCATGTAGAGTGAAATCCACTAATTAGTTGCATGTATGGTGATGTAAGTCAGGTATATGCAGTTTAAACCACTTTACCCTTTACCTTGATTTTAATATAGGAAAGCCTAGTTTTGCAAAACTAGTTCAAGAAGTTTACTATATAGGAAGAGGGATTGTAGCTAAAAAAGTATTCGTAAGAACTTTGTAAAATAACACTGTCCACAGAACTACAAAATTATTCTTAATGTTTGTGTTCACATGCAGTAGACATGTTTATGCTGGAACAGTGATGAACTTCTCAGCAGAGAGACACAAAATACTATGTGCACTACCACACTGCATTAGATTTGGGTAATTTCTATCCTCTTTCTGAATTGGACCTCGTAAATGTATTTGAATTGCTTCTCCCCATAACAGCCAAAACATTAGGGTCTTGTGTCTTCTGAAAACAGAAGTGTGTTTCTTTGGGGAAATATGTAACATCATGAAACAGAAATATTGCAGTAGCAGGAAAGAGATGATAGTGAAGGCAGACCAAAAGCATGGCAATGGTCATTCTTCTTGCATGGCCCGCTATTGCAAGGAAAGCAGATAGAGCAAGAGTTACTGCTTCGTGTCTTGATATCGTGACTTCTTTCACTAAAGCCAACTCCCATCCATAGATCTTGAATGAGATCATGTTATTACAAGTCAACTAATGATCTTTCCAATGAAGAAGGGCTGACCAAATACTGGAAAACATAATAATGAAAGGAGGTTGCAAGGCTGGAAATTAGCTAGTGTGTCCTTCCCTGGAGACCTCACAGGCAACTCCTACAACCTGAGAAATGTCTGGACACAGAAAGCAGTCAGAGCATCCAACGAAGATGCTGAGTGAGGGCACCCATTCTGTGGAGACAGGGAAAGCCAGCTTAACCCTGTCAAAGCAAAGCTCAACAGAAGCCCTGTTTGCTTTATTCCAGTTGTGAAAAACTGAGTTGCAGCTTTCAGTGATGGTGTAGAGAAGGTATTTTCCAAGTTTCTGCATCAATGTTGTATCACAGAATCATAGAATGTATTGGGCTGGAAGGGACCTTTAAAGATCATCTACTCCAACCCCCCTGCAGTAAGCAGGGACACTATTACTAGATCAGGTTGCTCAGAGCCCCATCAAGCCTGACCCTGAATATCTCCAGGGATGAAGCCTCCACCATCTCTCTGTGCAACCTGTTCCAATGATCTATCACCCTCATATTGAAGAACTTTCTCCTAATACTAATGCAACCTAAATCTACCCTTTTGTAGATTAAAACCATTACCCCTCATCCTATCACTACATGCCCTTGGGAATGGCTCTTCCCCAGATTTCTTACAGGCACCTTTCAGGTACTGGAAGGTCACTATAAGGTCCCCCTGGAGCCTTCTCTTCTCCAGGCTGAACAACCCCAACTCTCTCAGCCTGTCTTCGTAGGAGAGGTGCTCCAGCCCTTTGATCATCTTTGTGGCCCTTCTCTGCACACTCTCAGCACTTCAGTGTCCTTTTTGTGTTGGGGACTCCAAGGCTGGACGCAGTACTGCAGGTGAGGTCTCACCAGAGCAGAGTAGAGGGGCAGAATCACCTTCCTCGCCCTGCAGACCACACTTCTTTTGATGCAGCCCAGGATACAGTTGGCTTTCTGGGCAGCAGATGCACATTGGTGGCTCATGTCCAGCTTCTCATCTACTAGTACCCTCAAGTCATTTTCCTCAGGGCTGCTTTCCAGCACATCAATATGTATATCTGCTTTGGTATTGTGATGGAGGAGTGGGTGCATGAAGAAATATATGTACAGAACTATAGATAGCTTTCAGTACCAGAGTTCTTACCATGCCCTAACTCCCACACAAATAAATCCTCTTGCATCAGTAAGGTCATACAGAGTTCAACATCAGGGCATAAGCCAGCTGTGGGTTTCTATGCATCATAATAATGTGATTGTGTTGGGGTACTGCAAGAGAGGGACAGTGCTGAATGAAGCCTTTGCAAATCAAGTTTCGGCATGAAAACACACATGTATCCTCCCTGTTCTGGAGAAGCAGAATTAGGAACTGCTGGTTATCTTGTCTGGAGGTCTTATGCAATCAGATGGTATGCAATTGCCATCATGGCCTTGTTTTGCACTGAAAGCAAACCCTTGGTGGGAAAGGAAGTGAGAGCAAATAATAAAACCTACCTCTAAAATAAAATCAGCTTTACAATAGGCCTTTTGCTTGTACACTGTTTCTATAGGCAAATTACTTGGCAGACTCTGCTCTGAGAGCACAGAAGCAAGATTTAGCCTGCTATTTTTGAGCCACTTATTCATCACAGGAGCTTTATTAAAAATGTACTTTCCATTCTTCTGCAAACAAATACAAAAATCTGGTCTCTGAAGATATCAGAGCCATTCATTTTTGAAGCTGCCAGAACTGACTTGGAGAGAAGTTTCTCATTATGATTTTTTTCAGTGCAAACTTTTCTTTTTATCCACTGGAAATAATGAAATATTAAACATTGTATAAACATTTTTTAAATGTTTTGAAAGGAAGAGAAAGCAAATCACTCAGTCTGGCTTGAGTTCACCACAGGGAATCCTTCTGATGCTGTGGAGAAGCATAAGAGAGTGCTGTCAATGCACATCCACAGCCTAGTCCTCTCATGTGGCTTCAATACTAAAGAATTCAGTGTTTCCAGGGAAATAACTCCTGTGTCCTATGAGCCACGTATATAACACACTACCAGCACAGCAGTCCCTGCCTGGTGGTTCAGCTGTGTTATACATCCAGAACAGATTGACCACATATTTCCCCAGAAACCATCACTGCCTAATTTCAGCTGGCTTTGGCTGGTATATCTCTGTGGCGGAACAGTGGGAATGTCACCCCTTTACATGGATGCTCCTGCTTGTTTGTTGAACATCACCGCCTCTGCCTGACACAACATTATTATCTACAGACATGGAAAGAGTTTTCCAATATGACAAGTTTTTTGGAGGATTTTTATGGTCATTTTTCTCTTTAGGCTTAAATTTTACTCTTAGGATTAGAGAAACCCTAATGATCATGGAAATGCTAAGCAGATGGTTACAGATGTTTGAGCAGCTAGTACCTTTAGGCATTTCATTACCACCAAGTGTACTAACACGACGTCTCCATCAACACCTCAGAGGCAGGTGTAGAGAGAGAGAAAAAAAAGTCACAAAGTCCAAGCCACGTAGCTGCAATGCCTGGAAGCATGAAACCAAGCACTGGGGAGGTGGCAAGCACTGGGCGAGGTGGCA
>NW_010165839.1:74113-76799 GCF_000695765.1 Mesitornis unicolor | reverse complement strand
CCCTGATGGTCCCAGCCCCCCTTTTCTTTCCGCCCCAAGCAAAGGAGCCATTACCTCTACCCATGCAGGTGTGAATTAACAGACTTTGTGGCATTAACATAAACGATAAGATTGTCTATAGTCATCCCCACCGGCATGTATGCCCTGGTGATGTAATGCAGAAATTTGAGTCCACTCAGGCATCCTCCTGCCTGCTGTCACGTACATCAGGGAATAAAAACCCTAAGATTCACACTAGAACGGGGGAGCTACTTCTCCAGCCATGGAGTGATGAGAACTTTCCCCCTTGGTCGGAATGCTGGCCAAGGTAACTTACATGGGGACAGGATGAACTCGGAACTACACCGATAAACTGGATGGATTAATGAATTAGCTCCCTCTCCATCCCCACCACTTGGGTTACCTCATGGGTAAGATTATTTACCTCAGCTAACGCTGAGTGATATTTTCTCCTCAGGCTCATATACCCCAAGTGTATTCTATATTTCCCCCTCAGGCCCATATACCCTGAGTGTATTCTATATTTTCTCCTCAGGTGCAGTTCTAGGCTTCCCTGAGTGTATTGGTTTTGCTCTACTGTATTCCTGTTCAAACGGGCTTATCTATTTGCCAGGCGGCCAGGCTCACTGTGGGCAAGTTGTTGTTTGTTGTATTGGTGTTTGTGTGTTCCATATTGCTTTGTTGTTGGTATTATATTAGTTATAAAACCTTTACTGTACCTGTAGCTTTTTAATTTATCACCGGAAATCCAAAAGAACCTATAAATGTTGCTGTAAATAAACGATTGCTGTTGGTTTCTCGATTTGTGTCTGTCACATATTCGGTGCTGGCCTCACAAGACCAGATTTATTCTCCCCGTTTTCGCAACAACAGGACACAAAGCACAGAAAACGCCAGTTTCCTCTTCTTCCCCCAGTGAGACAGAATCATGGTAACACCTTCTTCAAATGCAATATAGAAAAAAAACAAACAGTGTTTAGTAGCCCTTGAAAGGTCTTGCTTCTGATCAGTGAGGAACTAAGGCTCGATCCTACAGATTAGCTTAAAGTATTTCTAACCTGAGGTATAGAAAACATGATTTAAGATCCATTAAAAGACTACTTTAACTGCAAACTCTCTATGGACTAATTTAAGAAGAGTCAGGAGTCATTCCCAACTCTCTGTTTAAAGGAAGCATTCCAGCAGTTCTTCTGGATAGCGCCATACTGATATACAGACAGAAGGGGAGACAGTGAGACTGTGGATGCTGATATCTCCTCTCCCAGCTGCAAGAGGCTAAGGCATCTCTGCCACATCCAAAGAGGAAGCATGGAGCCAGACAGCATGCAGCAGCCCCAGACCTGCAGCTCTGCCTTTGCAAGTCTGCATGAGGGCAGGGACCCCTCCATGTCTCAGCTGCCTACAGAGCCAGATCTCCTGAGCTCCATCACATTGGCTCCATAGGAGGCATGCATAACACCAGTGTGAATAAAGAACTCAAGATTTATCTCTATCACAGTATCCACAGGAGAAAGACCAGAGGGCAAGCCACAGATACCAATAGAAAAAAAGGCTACACATGTATAGCTCAAACACTGCCCTTGGATGTTGGACAGTTGTACTAATTTGTAAATATGATCAGAGACAGAGAGGACAGATTTGACTTATTAAAGCCTGGAAAAATAATTAGATATTTTCCTTGTAACTGCAAGGATGTAAATTCACAAATCATTGAGGTAGAAGAAATAGGGTTTTGAAAGCGTCATCAGAAAACTGGAAGGTATCTTGTTAACAAAATTCATTCCACAACAGACGCCATAGTATTATTATTTCTACTGCTAGGTATATGTGATCACTCTTTAGGCTTCATTGTAAGTGGAATTCAATGCCTATATCCTACAAATATAATTTATAAATTTAGCCAAATTTCAAGGTCCATCTTTAGACAGACTTATTATGTGTGCGTATTGGGCTTCACAGAAAAAATGCTTTCAAGGTTTGAAATAAGTATGATCTGATATGAATTTTAAATCCTTGATTTCAAAATGTTCAGTTGGTATTAACATTTTCTAGTTGGTTATATAAATCACCATGTATATTTCTTGTTCAACTGGATAAGCAGAGCTTACCCAGTTATTGTGTTTATGATAACGTATACTTAGAGGATCTGAGCCAAAATTTAGCTAGTTATTGGTAAAATAGCAACTGAATGATCCATTTATTGGCTTTTCTGTTTTTCCAAGAGCACTTTGGCTATAAAAATTAATGGCCTACATGTCTACAGAAAGCAGGCATTTTTATTTAAGGTTGTATCTTGTACAGTATTAAAGGCAAGAAAAACCCATTCAGTTCTCTCCCAGCTTTGGTTTAAACCAGATTGTTTTGACTTGGTTGCAGTTCTGGAGAGAACGTATTGATGTAAAAAGGGGAAATAGTGCTGGAATGAGCCTTCTTCCTTTCCCAAATTCATGGAAGAAGAAGCATAGTTACTGCACGGGGGCTGATGAAGCCACTGGAGACAGTAAAAGCCAGGCAGGAGAAAGCTGGTGACAGCCCAACACATGCAGGCATTGGCTGTTCAGAGCACAGTTTTCCATAAATGGTCCAATATCTACTAAACAAAACCCTTAAAAGAGGACACTGAAGCCAGTGGGCCAACATCCTCCCATGTTCACTCAGAGTTACAATCCTCTGAAGAACTTGCTCT
>NW_010165839.1:57543-74082 GCF_000695765.1 Mesitornis unicolor | reverse complement strand
CTAAGCCCCTCAGGAGCTTAGATGGCTGAGAAAACTCTCCCATTTACTTGTTAATACAAGTAAACTTCTAATACTAAGTAATTTTAACATTAAAATTACAACTTTTAAGAAAAAAGCACAATTGTTAACTTATCTACATCCTATCCCTCAGTGTCTTAACTGAAGTAGGACTTCTTGTAATCCTGTAGGATAGAGTGTAACAGAATGACGACCATACAGATTCACAGAAAAGCTATTATATGTGTAGTAATGTTGGAAAGCTCATCCCATCTGTTAATTCATCTTATTTACTTGGAAGACAAAAGTTGCAATTTGGGACCCGGTTCTTTATCGCTGTAGTTATTCTTTATAACAGAATAAAGACAGGACAGAGCAGACAAGGAAAATATGCCCTAATACAGCAGTTGCCTGCCATTTGGTCTTCTCAAGAGATACTTATCTATCTGCATACTGAGTAGCTAGATTAAAGGTCAGCAATGATCGATGAAGCACTGTGTCATCATTATGAGAAGCCTATTAAACACAGCTAATAAGGGGACAAAGCAGGAGCCATTCCTCACCATTCTTAAATTTTGGGACTTTCTACAGATAGTAAAGCAAAAACAGGCACCTCCAAACAGGTATTGGATGTGTGTGATTTCACCCTTATTGTTCATCTTTATCATTTGTGTTCAGTGTTTGTTGTCTTCTGTGAAGGAAGTGTCAGATATCCAACCAAGGGGCAGTCGTGAAGTTGAGCACCACATTTCAAAGTACCTGTGAGCAAACAGTCACTGGAGAGAGGACAGAATCACAGAATCACAGAATCACAGAACGTTAGGGATTGGAAGGGACCTCAAAAGATCATCTAGTCCAATCCCCCTGCCAGAGCAGGAACAACTAGATGAGGTTGCACAGGAAGGCGTCCAGGCGGGTTTTGAATGTCTCCAGAGAAGGAGACTCCACAGCCTCTCTGGGCAGCCTGTTCCAGTGCTCTGTCACCCTCACTGAGAAGAAGTTTCTTCTCAAATTTAAGTGGAACCTCCTGTGTTCCAGCTTGTGCCCATTACCTCTTGTCCTATCATTGTTTGTCACCGAGAAGAGCCTGGCTCCATCCTCGTGACACTCACCCTTTAAATATTTATAAACATGAATGAGGTCTCCCCTCAGTCTCCTCTTCTGCAAACTAAAGAGACCCAGCTCCCTCAGCCGCTCCTCATAAGGGAGATGCTCCACTCCCTTGATCATCTTTGTAGCCCTAAAGAAGTGTAATCAAAATCAATAGCAAACGACCTATACAAATCAACTTATTTATCTAATGTTGGTGATTTATGAGATCAGCTGGAGAAAAAAAAATCAGTTTGCAAATGTTCTAAAAGCTTAAACTTGTAGGACATTTTATCCTGAAGTTATCAGATCTGTCCTTCTAAAGGTACAACCCTGATTCTATATATTTAACATGATGCTTTTCATAGGATCCTTTCTTATAAAAATAGACAGCAGAAACAACAAACATTAGAAGCAATTTTCTTGCAGAGCCACAGCTTTCCAGACACCCTGGTTTGGCTGTCAGTACAGTCAGTGATGAAAATCCTGCAAGACTTGAAGAGACAGCAGATGATTCAGGACTGAGCACTTCCTACTTTATTCTTAACCTCAGCTTGGAAGCTCTGTGTGCATGTGCTCGTCCTTTTATTGCTTTTAAAGATGCATGTTCTTCATGGTCATTCTGTTATAAGCACTACCGCACTTTCACTAACGTGTTTCCAAAACGGTAATCAGTACTTATCAATGTGGTAAATATATGGCATTCTGATGTCTGAGGTAATTTTGTTGATAATAAACAAAGCTATTTCAAGGATTAATGTATTAATTAGGATTTCTCATCTCTATTGAGCCCTTTGTATCTTAAAATTGTCTCATCAAGCTCCATGTATTTTTTAGTCTATAGCACATATTTTCTGCCCCATATTTCACTCTCTTCTCTCTTCCCTTATCTACTTTGTTGGATGTCTCACATTCTGAATAAATATACTCTTTCTTGATTCATGGCATAGCAGCAAGTATAATGAAAACAAGTTATAAAAGTAATCTTCCAGTCACTACCCAAAAGACAACAGCAAAGACAGCTGAGGTATTATTAATGACAACATTATTGGAAAGAAGCAAGACAATATAGGTATAATTGTGCTAGATATTTGCAGGTTATGTGAAGTAAAATGTTTTTACACTCTCTTGTACTAGTAAAGGAGACAGAAGGGTAGACAAGCCATCTTTAAAAGTGACAAAGGATTTCTCCTTTCAAAAACATTGACTAGCTTTAGCTATTTTGTTTTGTTATGCTTAGTAAATTCCCTTTCTTACAATTTCTGACTTTCTACTACAGGAATAAAAAATGTATTCAAGTTTACTTGATACATTAAAGGGTGATGGGAGCAAGGGAATCTTAGGTGAAGGTGCAGTGATATCAAAACACAACAAACCTTTAGTGAAGCAATTCACAGATTATTTGAAACAAAATTTAGCTTATACTTTTCCTTTAAAATTATGAAAAGGACTTATCAGATCATGCCAAATTCCAATTTCCTGGAAACAATATTGCACACCTTATGAGTTTTACCAGTTACTTTCTTTGCCAATGATAAATTATTTAATTTAGTGCTGTTTGACTATCCTCATATTTTGGTGCAGTTTCTTACTGCAAGCTGTATCTCTTGACTTGTGATGTCCCTGCTCTGCCACATGACAGCTGCCATCATGTGCTTCAAATTACCTGCTCCACGTAGCTTAGCACAACACTCCATCATACTGCAGCCCAAATCGCATGGCCCAAGAACAGCAAGGCAGGATTTGCAGCTGCACCTACACAAAACATAGTGCTGAATTTTTAATATGGGCTAATGCACTTGTTTCAAAAAATAAGTGCTGATCTGCTCTATGAGGCAGCACCCCAGGACCTGGTCCTCCTCTTCTGAGAGTGCAGTTTATTTCCAGTGCTCTTTCCAGACCAATTAGTCCATTTTGATGGCATCCTTTTCATAGCTGGGCTATACAGCGTTGCACCCTGAAATACAAGAGAGTTGCCAGACCAGTGCTGGCCACACTAGCGATATTAATGATAAAAGAGAGTAGGCAGATAGAAAAATCTTCCAAAAAACCCTAAAAGTAGTAGACCTATGGAGGTTTGAGCCTCTTTTTACTCACCTAGCTAGTACCTACTCACTCATCTCCACCAGTTTTTACACATCTCTGCAGAACTCTCTTCAGCAGTGGCGTTTCAGTAGATGGCACTCTGCCCTTGGAATCTGTCTGAAGCCCAGCATGGACTTCTAGCAGATGAGAAAGTCAACTCTACCTCAGTACCTTAGCTAGTAAAGGATTGCTGTGGCTGGTGCTGCACTGTCTCTCGTCCTCCAGCTTAGACCTTCTCTCTCTCACCACCCTGGCCGTGCTGCCCCCTAGAAGGGCTGAAATTCAGTGAAGAAGACTGTCTGAAAACTGTATCGGTTTCATAGAGGCAACGGACATCGTCATGTTCAGTACGCAAACAGATAACTTCTTAAAGCACTGCAAATCAGTTAGAGAATTACATAAGATTTTGTTATACACTACTTAGTTTATGTAAGGAAATAACAAAGCCAGCACATAGGAAGAAAAAAAGGTGCAGTCCAGGGCTCAGTCTTCAGCTTCAGTGGCTATCTGGAAAACAAATTGCATTCATTCGGCCTTCCAGAAAGTACAGCACAGAGGTAGTTGATGACAGTAACAACTGGTGCCCCAGACAGAGGATCTTCCACCAAATATAAATCAAGCAACAGCATAGTTTGATCAGTAGGTGAATGAACAGCTGTCTGCAGAGGTCAATACAGAAAGATCATTAACTTCTCCTTGATGTTATTTTTTTTTTAACTCAGAGAACCTGGTCAAGGCATGATTACTGTTGGTACAACTCACTGTGTTTTCTTTTGCCTTTTATCACTGAAATTCATTTGCACTGGATGCATTTAGAGGCAAGCTGTTGTCCAAGCTCGCAGGGACTCAGGACTAGGTTATTGTTTTGTGTGGATTTTTCAGCTACATTCGATGACACTACTGAAAACTCACTGGTTAAGGGATTCAACCGATATGTATAACAACAGGAAGTCTTCAGAGATGGCTAATAAGAAAACCAGGCAAAATATGCCCAACAAATACCTGATTATAACTGTGTTTGGAAAATGACTAGACATTCATTTTAGTAGTAAAAATGTCATTCTAGAGGAAATACAGTACAAAGGTAACCACTAGATAAAGGGAGAACGCTGTTTTCCATTTTCTTAGTGCTGCTCATTTCTAATCTTGGAAAGTATCTCCTAAAATCGTTTATTGAAATGAAAAATGCTTTGCATTGTAATAGGGTAACATCATATTTGCAATCAAATTTAGGAATTAACAATCATACTTTTACTATAAACTTCTATGGTTTTCAGCACCATAAGACTTAGTTTCTTCAACACTTGTTCTCAGTGAAAGTTACAATTACTCAACCTTATTTTTTCCTGCCTTCAAACAACTTTCAGGTAATTGAAAATGAATGGTTTTATTTATGGAGCAACACAAGGCTTGTAGGGGAAATAATACCTTTCAGCAGCTCAACAGAGCAGGGGGATATCTCCAAAATATCACTCTGGTTGAAGTAGATTGCTAAATACTAGCAAGTTATCCAAAGAGTTAAAGTTGAAATTTTGCAATAAGAAACAGCTGGACAGAGAAGGTGTGCACTGAAAGATTCACACCAACCCCATCCACTTCAGTCATGCTCCTTACAGACATCAACACCAGTACATAGGTCCATCATTTCAGTTGTATGTAGTAAATAACCAAGAAGGAAGTGGTATTATCTTGTCTATTTTTCATAGAATCATAGAATCACTTAGATTAGAAAAGACCTCATTGAATCACTGAGTCCAACCATTAACCTAGCACTGCCAACTCCACCAGTACACTATGTTCCTAAGCACTACATCTACACCTCTGTTAAATACCTCTAGGGATGATCCCTCAACCCTGTGTGCTTCCCCATGCAGTCTGTTCCAATGGTTGATAATCCTTTCAGAAAAACATCTTTCCTAATATCCAATCTCAAGCTTCCTTGGCACAACTTGAAGCCATTCTCTCCTGCCCTATCACCTGTTACCTGGGAGAAGAGACTGACACTTATCTTGTTACAATCTCCTTTCAGGTAGTTGTAGAGAATGATAAGGTCTCCCCTCAGCCGCTTCTCAAAAACCTGTGCTCTATACCCCTCACCAGCTTCATTGCTCTTCTTTGGATGTGCTTCAGCACTTCAATGTCTTTCTTGTAGTGAGAGGCCCAAAACTGAACACAATATTTGAGGTGTGGCCTCACCAGTGCCGAGTACAGGGGCACAATCACTTTCCTGGTCCTGCTGGCCACACTGTTTCTGATACAAGCCAGCATGCTGAAAAGCATGAAGGATTGTCAGGGTTTCAGATCTGTCATAATGAGCAAGGACGATCAGAAAAGCAGCTTTTCTGTGCCTCCCTGCCATCATCATGACTTTTACATGTTGTTTAATATTCTGCAGAAACTGCTCTCCTCTGAGCTGAACAGAGGCACCTCAACATCCTAATGAAGGGTCTTTCCTCCCATCCAACTGCTGCACTACACCTCACTCTTCTGCAGTTATTCTCAGAAGGTAAGAAACCACAGACCTCTAAGACTAGATTTCTTAAGGAAAGGTGAAGAACACACCTTCTGTAAATTACAAGGAACAAAGACCATAAGTGACCCAGGTAACGAGACCCACAAAATCACCTTTAGCAGCTTTGGATGTCTGTAGTTACTTTAGATGCCTCCAAGCAGTTTTTGAAATCACCTGTTTTAAAGGAATAACAAATTTTGATCACATGAGTTAGAGTGACATGAACAGTTGATGCAGTACTGTTAAAGAACCACAGAAACTTACTCTCCAAGTGGCCCTCTCAAAGAGCACATTTAACAGGAACCTGTGTGGAGTGTGCAGCTAATAAAATAGGTTCCATGGAAGTATGTATATTTTGGAGACTGCTCCAAAAGCTACAGGAGATACTTGAATCTGATTGCAGCTACTTATCACATAAAGTTTGAGGCCCTTTTTCTCTAATAGTTTAACTTAGAACTAGCAACATTGACTTTTTCTTCACTGATTTTTTCTTTTTTCTATTTTTAATTCTCATTGTAATGCATCTAACACAGTTTCACTCTACTAATGAGTACCTCCTTATTCCTAATTCTGATTGATGCTGTGCACTGTTAAATTAAAGCAGTATCTAGAGCTTGTGGCCAAGCAGAACTGCCTTTTGCTGCTGCTGGGAGATCAACTTCTGCCATCCCAATATACATTGGAGTAATAAGGTGGATGTGAGAGTTGCAAGCCACCCCTCTGCTTCTTCAGTGTCGAAATGAGACCAGTGAGATGGAGAAAACTAGGAGTCTGCCACAAAGGCACTGGCAGGGCAGAAATTGTTGCAGTTCTGACACAGATCACCATAAAAAAACCCAGCTTTTTAAGCTTCCAAAAGTAAAAGTTATCTTCCTCCTTTTCATGGCTATTACAATCACCTGATTTCCACTTGGTTACAGGGGAGTTTCAGATTCACTGTCTCATAATTTGAGTTTTTGTTGTCGTTTTTTCCTGCAGTGTACAGATCACTAAAGAGACCAAGTGGGGCATTTGGAACCATCCCTTGAAACCTCACTCAGAGAACTGTTAAATCTCCCTCTGTGGAATACAATCTGATGATCTGGCAACCATTAAATGCTCCTGGCATGAGCAACACTTGGTGCTTTCCTGGCCTAGTGCTCACAAGAAGTGAGGGATCAGTAAGCAGAAAGCAGATGGAAACCTCAGGGTTCACAGCACTTCAGAAACTCATGCCAGAAATTCCTCTCTCCTCTTTTTAGATTTTTATTAAAGCTGCTGTAATTTTAGTATTTTATTGCTGTCATTTTATAATTATATTTATCTTCACTTTTTTTAAAATCTCTTTTTGGATCACCATTTCTAGAATTAATATGCAAGTTTCATACTAGTGCTATGTATTTATATAAGACATCAAATGGAAGAATTTTGCTTCTGAAAATGTGTTTGTTTTATTAGTCTGGTAAAGCTGGAGAAGAGATACTTCAGCTCATACAAACCTTGCTAGTATTTAAAACAGTTTAAAAAATATCTCCAGCAGTTGTCTGTATATCAGCGTCCTATATTGCTGTGAGCATTCTGGTCTGTTAGTACTACTGAAAGGAGAACTAAAAACTCAAAAAAATTAAGTAACAAAAAAGAGACTGAAGTAATGTTAAGACTTTTACTTAGGCCTGGACAAAGTTCAAGATATTTTGTTTGCCCTCAATATACCACATTGTGCAAGCGCTTTCAGGGAATGAGGACCCCTACAGACTATACGTGTCAATATCTACCCTAAACCCTACACTTCCGCTCCCCCTTTTCAAATTTAATTTGGGCTTTCAGTGTTGCTTTTTGAATATGCATGGGGGTGCATGGGGCAGGAGGAGATGATTCACTTGCTAGTTTTGAAACGGTCTTTGTTCCCATTCATATTGTTCAGGAATGACGCATACTGTGAACTCTCAATAATCCTGGAACGAGCACTTCAGCACAGGCTACACCCTGACACTGGTCAGAAGACAGCATCATCATGTTAAACAACATTCATGTTAAACAAATGGTGGAGCAAAAGACCACGACAAATAAACAAAGGAAAAAAATGAACTAGAGAGTGTTTTCAATGAACAGCATTAAGTATGAAAGGCAAGTTTTCCTCCTGGCATAATTCTTTAATATTAATTTGTGTTTATTTATGTCCAGATCACAATGGATATTTTTGTATATCTGAACTGAACAGAGAGAAGCATGCCTATAGAGAGAGGCATCAGCACATGTGCACACAAGCTGTTACTGTGTGTTTCCTTCTTTCACTAGTGAATACACAGGTCCTAGATGTAGATGCAGTGCAGCTCATCCCAGATCATTAATGCCAACTTCAACAACACATTTATCTAGCGGAAAGTTAGTTAGGAGATGTGTTTTACACTGCCCAGGCTACAGCTGTCACTCTTAGACAAGTCAAGTAATACCTCTGGAACTCAAAATTTTCCACTCTAAAACAAGAGCATCTCATACACTTTGACACTTAGCAACCCGACAATCATAAGAGGATTTGAGAATGTAGGATTAAAAAAATAAAACATCTTACAGACGTTTATTCACGCCATATTATGCTAGACATTTCCAAAGATTTGACTATTTGACTATCTTCTTATCTCATACTCATTTCCCAGTTAGAATACCTATGCAGCAGCACTTCACACCTGTGGAACAACTAATGGGGGCACAGCATGCCTGCTCCATTCCAGCCAGGTTGGAGTGCATTACTCTGTTACTGGTGGATTTTTTTTAAATTTACGTTTTGGGTTTAAAACACGTATGTAACATATACCCATACATGCAAAGTCCTTTAGGACCAGCCCCAGAAGTCATTTGGACTGTAGTGACCAGCAGCTCAACCACAGAGTTGCAAGCCAATTTGCTGTATCCTTCTGCATCTTACAGAGAGAAGTATGAGGTGCTTTGACAGTTGTTCTGTTTCCCTTTACTGTTGCCTCTGTTCTGGTGTTACCTGCACTCCTAGTTGGGCCCAGACATATCCCATTTTAATATGTATTAACCTCACAAGGAGTCAAAAGATATACAAAAGGAGAACCATTTGGTGCAGAAATAGTCACCTGCTTCTTAATTAGAAGACCAACTGTCCAAACAAAAGAATGAATTGCATGCCTGGTTTACTGTGATAGAATGAAAGGAAGCCTCGAATTACATGATTTACAAAGAAGATGACACCTCTGCTACAGCCCACTTATTTGCAGCATGTAATCAGAAGAGTGACAAGGTCAGATTTTTACACAATAATGAAAATATGGGGATTTTTTTCCACTGTTTTTTTTTTCCATCTTCAGGGATTACTAATAGGCTAAACATTTCAGACTATGTATGTTTAAAATAAAACACCTACAAAACAAAAAAAGTAAAAATACAAACCAAAAGTCAAGTAGCTTGTCCCAAACGACCAGAGAAACACATTCTTGGCATGAAATTCTTTATTTCTCTATTGGTTACTGCAAGACCTTCCATTCTTCACATTTGTCACAGGCAGTTTTAAACTTCGTAATTACGAAGGGATTATGAAAAGACTGTAACCTGACATAGCCAAAGCCTGACTGCAGGTAGTTCCCACCACCTACAGTGATAGTGGTGGGAGGGGAGTGTTAGAATACTTAAAAAATTTTTATCTGTCAAGCCTCTCCCCTGGTATTATCCCCTGCACCAAAGAAAGTGAGAATTTTTAATTAATGAGATTTGCATTTATATGTGGAATATTACTGCTAACAGGAATCTGTGTGGGTATAAGACAGTGTGCAACTGTCTTAGAACAAATGACAGTCTTTTGTGTACACACACTCCCCCTCTTATTTTAAACCAAGGCATTTCCATGTGAGTCAAGATGTGCAGAGCTAGCATTCTATCTTCAGTGATCTGCTTCCGTCCAGAGGTACACACATCATATTGAGAGCTGTCAGCACACGATGTTGCTGCCTGGGGCTATGTACTCAATATGTATATGAAACAGAATTCAGTATATATATATGTCAGAATTTGGTAGCTGTACTAACCCTCTGATTTTTGCAGCATCGTCTGAAAGCAATGCAAGTCAGAGCATCCTGGGCTCACCACTGGAGTCTGCCCAGGCAAAACTACTATGCAACTTAGGCAGCGCTTTGCCCACGTAAGCCCTAAGCACCAAGACCATTACTTTTCCAGGTACCAATCCTGATCTGGGAAGGCAGTTAAACCTGCTTGTTCTGCTGGGTCAGCCCAAAGCAAAATCAGAATCTTTTATCATGAGCCCCTTATATATGTCTTATGCAAACAGGAAAGTTAGGACTCACAGGCAAACTCCAAGATCTAGATCATATTTTGACAGAAGTCACGGCCTTGCTGCAGCAAAAGGTTTGCAGGCTACATCTGCACAGTGTGTGTCTTAAGGGAAGAGTAATAATTAACTGCAAGTTTGAGAATACACAGAAGGAACCCACTTGGGAAAATCTATACCAAAGCATCCTATTTGCAAAGAGAGAAAAGATCTGTTGTGCAGCTGCTCTCAGACTGCACCAGTGCCTGGCTTTAACATTTCATCCCTCTGAACCAAACAATTTTACTCAGACTTCACCCTAAGCACAGAGTTTGAATCTTGCTGCAAATCTGTACCACACGAACAAGAAGATACCCCACTCACCCTCAACTGCTCACTTAATATCCTGCTGCACTGCCAAAGAAAGTAGGCACCGAACAGTGCTCTGAAAGCAAGGAGCACAGTGAGTCCCAGGTAATTCTGAATGTTGCAGCAGCAGAAGATGAGGTTTTGTTATGCTTGGGAGAAGTCTGTGTATAATGGCAAGGAAATTCACTTGAATGTCTGGAATAAGTCCTAATTCTTGACACACAAACTTGATAATCTGTCTCCTGTCAATTCTACTTAATCTTTGCTTGTTATGATTTAGCATAATATGTTACATATTTTGACGCAATTAATATTTTAAACCAGTTTGAATGAATGGATACATTAAGCTTTCTGAAATGAGAAATGTGCATTTTCCCCTCTCTGGCAGCCTTTTCAAGCTGTGTGTTAGCTAATGCAGGTTGCAAAATCCTTGTTTTACTTCTCCCTGAACTTGCAAGAGTAAAGTAATCAGAATACAAAATGCTTATGCTGTTCAGTCCCAAGCTGTAGTCACAGATTGATACACACAGTGCTTATTAATTAAGTGCATCCTAAGCGTTTGGCATTTCTCTCTGAAGTCAACAGTTTATAGTAAGAAAATCCTGTTTGCTATCATTGAAATACTATTGCTGTTGATACAGTTTAGGTGTAAAAGCTAACAGTTTCATGAGCTCTTAATATCTAGACCTTGTAACTGAAAAGTGTGGTATCATAGACAGCTACAAGTTAGAGCCTGTCACAAAAGGACAATGTTATCTGGTACCAGAGATATCTCAGTGACCACGAAACTATTTTTCAGCTACTGCTTTATTCTTTTTTAACAGAAATGTGAAACATTTGTTTAACAGCTTCCTGCTGTTTTTTCACAAAATAGCCAGGCTATGCATTGTCACTACTGAGATCTTTTGTAGGTTTCAACACATATCCATATTAATTTTCAGAAATGTTACTTTGTTGTTACTGTAGAGCATCTAACAAAAGATGAAGAGAACAATGTGCTTCTGCTTGAGTATTTACAACAAGCTTATTAGAAACAGCACTGAATAGCTAAAGTTAAAACAATAGGAACTTCTTCCCATGTATGAGGTAATTTGCTGCCAAGTCATCTAAGGCCTTTAGGAACTACCATTAATGTGCTGATAATTACATCAGTCCATTGCTGGCTTGTTGCCAGTAATGAAGAAGAAAGGAGGAAATATAAAGTTAGAAGAGAAGGCGATGTCCATGAAATAGAGAGGGACCTCAGTTCTCATTTGTTGTATACAAGTATTTCTCAGCAAATAGAGAAATTACAATCCTACCAGTTACACTCTCTGAAACATTAATGATACAGCACTGTATTATTATTCTTCCATAAGGAAAAGGAAAGATGGTGATCCCACAGTAAGAAGAAGTCAGACATACTGAAAGTATTTAATAATTTTTTTAAAGAGTCTGATTACAATCCAGCTTCCACCTCACTGCAACTTCTGCACAGGTCAGACAAAGATTTTGTTTCTGCTTCACGCTTGCTTTTTGGTACAGAACATAAGCCAACATTGGAAATAAGCAACATGACAGATTTTATATCAACTGGGTCTTGGAGCTCCATCTACATTAAGCATCAATCTCTGGAAAATACAGGTCACTCCCTATTTCCTCCTTTCTCTCTTCAAATGATGCTTTAATACGTATTTGTTATTCAATGATACCTTACAGGCTTTCCACACAGACTATTGTACACTGCCATGTAAGTGGCCACACACATTAACATGTTAAAGTCATTGATGACTTAATATTTGAAATAGCAAATGACCTCTATTTCTCTCATACCAGTGAGGAGAGAAACCATCATCAAGGGCTAATTGTTACTTTAAAATCGAGCTTCTTTTAGAGAAGAGGAAAAATTCAGAGTTCCCCTGGGAGCACTGAGTCCCCACTTGGACTGTGCTATGGGCAAAATAACTGTGACTGTTTCTCCACACAGGATTTTTTTACTGTCACATATGCCATATTTTTGTAGAACTGAAGTGCTTCCACTAACTTACCGGTTTTGTCCAGACTGAATGAAGCAGATAAAGATGCCACCTAGCCTGGACCCAGAATTTATGATTTGGAAGGCAAAAAAGTCCTTGATTTTCACATATCCTGCAGTAGTAGTTAAGTTTCTTCCCAGACAAGGATGAAATCCCAATAAAACCTTGCAAGTTCACTTGAGTCAAGCCTATTGCCTAGAAATGTCTTCTTTATTAAGAAATAATCCGCTGTCATTCCAGCAGCTAGAGAAAACTGTGAAATATGCTGCACAGGGCTCAAATATGCTAGTTATTTGTAAAAGAAAAAGAGGAATGGAAAGGCTCACAGACAGTTTCCAAGGTTACTCAGGACTCTCCTGCTAGACTGCATCTCTTCTCACCTTCCCACATCCCTGCAGCTCTCCTAATGGAGAAGCTCTGCTGGGGACGTAGCAAGCTCCAGACATCACTCCTTAGTTGAATGGGTAGCAGCCTCCCTGTTCAGAAGGCTGTTTGAACATTCAGGATGGACAACATACATTCTCCATAGGAAGTCTAAATCTCGATTTTTTTCCTCCTCTCTTCTAAATCTATTTTTCAAAAGTTGGAGGGTCTTTCCACCTTTCTTTTTCCTCTTATTGTCTCTAGTAAAACAACTGGATTTTTCTCAGCAACTGAAAAGATCTGATCAGTCCTAATGGATAAACATTAAGATGTCAGTTTGGAGCAATATAGTCTTTCTCTGCTCACATTCTGCACTATTTTCAGTTGGAATCCCATTTAAATTTGGAGCGATTCCAGCACCCAAATGGGAAATAGACTTTCACTAGCCCTTGGTAGGTAGAATAAAGAAGCTATTGAACAGGCACTGATAAGGGCAGATATGACTCCTACTTTTAAGATCAGAGGGGTACTTAAAATTTTCCTATTTTTCCTGTAGTCTATTCCTTACATGATCTAACAGACCCTTGCTTTGAACATTATCAGTGTGTATGATATTTTATCAACTAAAAACATTCCCTCTTCAAAAGTTTCTCCATGCTCCATGTAGTGGTAATTCTCTAGATTACTCTTGAAAGTACTGAAGTGAGTACTTATCATTGCTTCAGAGAAAAAGTGGGATCAAAGAAAATAATTTTTACAAAACCATCAAGCTACACATTCATTGTATCTCCATAATCAATGGGACAAAATATTGGAGTGTAACTCAATTTTGGTAAATACACTGTATGTCCTTGTGAAAACAGTCTGTTCAGATGAAGCATATCACATCAGTTAGTTTTTGAGGAAAGCTTAAAGCATCAAAAGTAAAAACAAAGTGATATTCTGGTTAAAACATACCCTACATTCAAAGGCAGCTGCAACATTTTGGGGATTAATATTCCACCCATGCTTCTCTATGTGTTTTAAAGGTTGCCAAAGTACTGGCTGAATGAAAACTTTTCAGTGCCATTTCTCTTTCCTTAAGGACTTGACTGAATAAAAAAAGAAAAAGGTGCCTGCAGATGCGGGGTACTTGGTCAGAGAGCATTTTCTGCTGGATGGGAAAAATCTTTGGCTATTACACCATTACAGTTTTCTCAGTTAAAGTGCAGTTTTTCTGATGAAAAAGAAAACGAAAAGGGCAACAAAGTCCACTACCCTTTACATTTTTGTAGAGCGTAATTTCCTAAACAAACATGTTACCATAACAGGGAGCTGATATTTTCAGGTTGTCTCAGTATAAAAATAATTCCAAAGTTTTTGAGCAGGGCAAACAGCTAGCAAAACAATGTGTATGCTCAAACATGCAGATGTAGCTCAATAAGTCAAGGTTAATTTGCAATGCTGTTCAATGAAAGATGTCTCCAATACCAATGCCACCTTAGATTATATACATGAAGAGTGCTATCACTTTAGTATAACATGCAAAAAAATGAACCTTTAATTAAGCCTTATCTTCCTCAAAATATAGTGAAGCCACTGAAATGAAGTAAGCATGAACAAAAGGGAAACTCAATTTAATTTTAAATGGTCTGATGGGTAATTCTTCCCAATGTCATCCACTCAACTGCTAATCTCTAGCCCTCCAGTTTCACCATTTAATTTCTTCCCAAAGAATTCATCATTCTCTACAAAATGATAACTTATAAGTTTTTGAACACAGAGCCCAACAGAATCTGCCCTTTCTCTCAAACAAAAGAAACAAAAACCCCCACATACTACAACCACAAACAGTCAAACCTTTCCAGCCACTTCAAGGTGCACTAACTCCTCCACAATACTTCTGTCCTGCCCCTACCCCTTCATGTGTCACTAAGTTTCTGTTAATAAGATTAGTTTAGAGAAAAGATTTCATCATTCCAGGACAGTATATTTCTTGATATGAGCTTTACTTGATACAGCAAGTTATATAAATAAGAAAACAGAGGTGATAACAAACTTTGAGTCAACTCCATATAGTTCAGGATGTCACAGATGTTATGAGAATGTATGCTGACACATGCCACAGTAGACTGAGGTGAAATACACAGCTCTTGTAGACTGGAAACTAGCCAGTTCCTACAAAGAGGTCATTATAAATTTAGGGGTGTGGGTAGTGGGGTTTGTCTTTTTTCTACAAAGAGAAATAAAATTCAAGAGTGGGTGAAAGTCCTGCAACAAATGGTCTCATGACTGGCAACCAAACAAACACAGTGCTTACTGCATTATTCATCCAGGAGTCTTGTCAGAGATATTCAACATGTTTAGTCTTATGCTAATGTTTAAACTGGAGGATGTGGTACAATCAAATAAACTGAATATGTTCATAGTAAGATAAAAACCGCACTGAAAAAAATTGGATGAGACAAGCCGCTTGCGAACATAGATGCAACTGGTTTGATTCAATAACATTTGAAAAGTTGAGAAACCATGCAAAACTGTATAAATATTCGTGTCAGGAACCATATGGGAAATCTCTTTAAAGCTCTATTTGAATTAAAGTACACACACATTTCTTTCATGCAAAAAAGAAACAATATGTAGTACTTGACACCACACACTGTTTTTGTTTGTTTGAGTAGGTTCTGGCTGTATATGGCCACTAAGTAATAGTATAGGGAGAGAAATATTAAAGCAGAATTAACAACTTTCCCAGGCTATGCACAAAATCTGAGCCAGAGCTGCCTGGTAGTTTGCAGTCAATTTTTCTCGTAAGTCACTTGGACCCAGAAAGCAAGCAAGAGGCATGGCAGCAGTTCCTTATGTGACTCTATTTTCAACTTTCTACAGCAGAAACTTGTTTTGTTAAGTACCTTAGCTGTGAAAAAGAAGGATTTAAATGAAATATACTCAAATCCTTGGGCTTAGTTCTACAAGGAAACCTCTGAGCATGAGTAAATCTCTTTGAAGCCAGCGAATACATTGAGTCCTTTACAGCACCTGCTTGGACACACTCAGTGATGCATAGTCACGCTTTCCAGTGGGGAAGAAGATGTCCCACACCAGGTGTCTTATGGACTCCATCACAGTAAAAAAAAAAAAAGACTATTGTAACAGACTATGAAGAGCCCTGGTCAACCTCTTCACAAAAGGATCACTCTGCTGAAAGGACAAAAGGAACACTCTGACTGTTTGGCACTGTCTTTTCCTTGAAATAAAAAATACATTCTGTTGCAGGCTACTTCTTCAGTCACCTCCTCTCTTGATAAGAGGTATGAAGTACATGCTTATATACTGCCCTCACAAAACAAGTGTCCATGTACTCAATTGGTTTAATATTTTTCCTCATTGGCATCTGTAGGAATGGGAACAAAGCAGTTTGACTAAATATGTAGCCATTCACAAGCCATCAGAGATGTACAAATGTGTTGGCCTGATAACGTGGGTTTTATTATTGGAGTTATGAAAACAAGATACACTAGTGAGCCAAAGGATTACAGCTACTTTTAAAAAAATAAAAGAGTAATCATTTGGTTGGAAGACTCACACTTTTCTAATTACATGTCATTTTATAGGTTCTCTTGGGTTTATAGAACTTATTTCTTAATGCTAGTTATCTGAAAACAAGACTGTGCTGCAGTACTTGTTTCAAGTACAGTGCTATAAAAATACTACATTTTTTGCACATAGTATATATCAGGCACTTAGGTACAAGGTTAGAGAAAAATTATTAATAATGGATGTTTTGATGTAATCAACTGCTGGAAGTTTCTTTCTAATTAAGCTCAATATTTTGAATTCTACATAGTATTCACTGCACTCCTTGG
>NW_010165839.1:44720-57512 GCF_000695765.1 Mesitornis unicolor | reverse complement strand
GAGTTAAACACACCCAAAGGACAGGGAAAGGTTTTTCTCATTGAAAAGGGTGAAAATCCTCTGGGTGAAAACCAGCAGAATTTAACAGCCAGGAAACAGCCACTCTGAAACAGCTTTACACTACATAGTGAAAGAGGCAGTATATTTTCTCAATAGGCGTAGACCAATTAGGCCCAAACTAACATTTTACTTAGTAGTGACTCACTCACGTTGCTCCATGGTGAAGCGCAATCTGGGAAGGCTCCATATCGTGTATGTTGTCTTTAGTATACTATGGCAGAGCTCACCAGACACAAACTGAAGGCAGGAAATATGGGTCAGCATCTGCTTCTTCCCTGCTCCTTTTGAGATGCCTTTTGTGAACCCTTGAGCTGAGGTCACATCCTACACCTCTCCATGATGGCCACTGTACTTTGTGAGGGACAACACAGGCCAAGGAGTTCTCTTGGATCTACCCTGCTCTTTCCACCCACCCTCTCAGGGAGTAGACATCATCTACACAACAAAGAGTGCCAGAGCAAATAGTTTATTTTCCCATGTAAAATCTTTAGTTATCTACACTATCATGGCTTACTTAAGGTCACAGGGCAACAAGACATGAACATGACATAGACTTTTGAGCAGAAAGAAGGATGAGAGGGTGAGGTGTAGTCATAGATGGAGTAAATGCAGCTGGAGAGAAGCAAGGAACCCCTTCTATGGTTAGCAGTTACATCAACTTAGGCAAATGTAAGGTGCTGAACTCCCACTTATCCTGAGCACATTTTTAAGTAGAGCCATGTATTTCTCATAACCACATAAGAGTGTCAGCTAAACATTGTTAAGAGCTTCATTACTATGCAGTGAGATGCACAGCACAGCACAGTTTCCTGATGATTCAGTGTAAGAAGAGGTTCTGTTAGCTCTTCCTCTCCTGATAACAGCTCTCGGCTTTTCACCTTTAGTGTCAGCCTTAAAATAGAAATACCTGTCAATTTTCACAGTGACAAAACCTACAGAAATATCCTTGATGCATCACAAGTAATCTAAATGCAATTTTCCCTCTCTCTCAGCAATGCAAACAAACTATTTTTATCTCTGTCACGTCTCTTCTGTTTTCATCTTTTCCATAATGGCATTAGAGTCAATAACAAAGTCAAATATAATGTAGACAGTAAGGCTTTCTTTGAAGTTTGGTTAGTTGCAATGGATTGATTGACTGGGATTCATATCTAGATTTTAAAGCAGCCAGAATAAATTTGGTGGACTCAAAGTAGGATTGACGAAAATTTTTGCTATCTTGGCCTGTCGTAATGTGGTAATGAAAACCATTATCATGAGTCATCATGCACATATCTAGTTGCAAACAAGCTGTCCAGTGAATTTAGCCCTGTTTCCTGGCCTGTTCCCTACAAACACACTCACTATTCAAACACATTTGTTATTTCCCACAACCAGCCTGGCAAAAGGCAATTTAACAGCTCTCAGAAAAATCAGTTGGCTTCAGCTGATCAGGGGGCCGTGTCATCTCCACTGACCCTTCCCCAAACTAGTAACTGCCAAGTATCTACAGCTGTTCTGCACTAACAAGGAGAGCAAGAGCACATCCAGCTGACACTTCTCACATGCAAAGTCTGAACATGTGGAAAACTTCTTTACACTGTTGAAATTAATCGCTGCTCATTAAGATGAGGTGTTTGCAACAGTAGGTTATCACTATTATTTTTAGTTTGTAAGAGGTGTTTTCAGCACACAGAAGAAGCCAGGTCCTTGGAGGGCTTTCATCTCAGCATAACAACTTCCCCTTCCATACAGGCACAGAAATATATATGTTTTTATACATGTCATCTGTAAACAGAGGATGTAATTTGTTAAGGGTCCCTCTTGAGGTGTTACATGAACCACATACACCTGTAGCGTGGAAAATTAGTTCAATCATTGAGTACCAGAGTAGCTCCAAAGAACGCTTAGCTTGCTAAAAGATTTCCTTTCTTACCAGGCTTATGATAAGCCTGTTTGATTGTTTTTTGTTTGTTTTTTTTACTGCATTCAACATTCAATCTTTCCAAGCAGGGAAGGGCAAGCTGTTGAGTCTAAAGCCACCTATGCACAAGTAAAATTGGATTTTTGCCTTAAGAGTGCTGGAACTGCAGTTTCTAAATACTAACAAAGTTTTCTGTCTCTTCAATGAAATTCAGGTTTGGGACTGTGGGCCTTTAACTATGTTCACACTTAATTATAATTCTCTGAATATTCCTTTTTCAAGCAATAGGGCGTTCCATATGCTTCCATATATTAAGCTTACATAAAGGCTTCAAGCCACAAGCACATTGAGAGCTACAGCCAAAATAAAAGTATTTTTGTTGTTGTTTAGTATTATGGTTCTGATTATGGTCATTTTATTGTCTGTTTCACTAAGCTGCCTCGCAATGGAACTGAAACTGTTAAAAAGATACTTGGGGATATATTCATGTTTAAAACAAAAGCTTTAGTTCATTTGGAAAGATTTTATATTCTCAATAGAAAGATGCAGAAGCACAGGGCTGATAAAATTGTCAAAGTTTAAGGCTCTTACTATTTTTTGCCTCCCTTAGCAAGGGCTCTTCACCTCTTAAAAACCATATTTTAAGACCATGCTAGAACAGTAAAAGGGCTGATTGGTGCACCACCACAGAAAACCAAGCTAATTTGTTACATAACAAGGACTTGGCATATATAAAGGTACCTCAATATCAAGTGCAAAATTCAGAATTTGTGGCAAAATAGCATAATTAACAATACTGGGAGAGACGGGATTTTCACATGTAGCAGCAGTTTTTGCATATAGCAGCATTGTTTGACACATCTTTTAATAACAGGATGAGAAAGAAGGGAGCGACATTTACCTTTAGTCTAATTTGCCTTAGGAATGATAATGTACAGCTAAACTAAGCAGCAAGCTAGCAAAGAACCACAGGTCTACAAGGTGCTGCAAAAGGATTTTACACTTCCAGGAAGCTTGGGCTGAGCAAGAGGCTGAGCTGTAGCTGCCTTCAGATATCCCGGGCTCAGGGCAATAGCACCAGATGCTGCTCTGCCCTCAGGTAATATTCATACCTTGCATTTGAGCCCTAAACTGAAATCTGACTATTTCTCCTCCTAGAAAATCCTTAAAACTATAAGAGTAAAAACACCACTGGGAAAATTTTACTTTGTCATCCAAAGTGCTTCTACTTTTAGCTCATTGGAAGACATGTTTCTTCAGAGTGCCAAAGTAATCACTACGATCTGTTATTTAACACTTAAAAATTGGAGTGGAAGTGTGGATTTCAGAGGTTGTTTCCTGTATAATACAATAAAAAGCTGAGAAATGCTATCCTTTTGCCACCCTGAAGCTGTAGTATTGTGAAAATTGTAACAGTGGGATAGAAGGTCTAGGGTCCTTCTACTTCAAACAATAGCATTTTAATAGTAATGCATACTATGACAGCCAAACAAATTAAAACTAACTAGGTATACAGACGCCTGTTAAAAACAGTCAATGACACATTATTTAAGAGTTCTCACAGAAGGTCATCATTCATAGGACCACAGAATCATAAAATGGTTTGGGGTGGAAGGGACTTTTAAAGGTTATCTAATCCAGGAACATCTTCAACTAGATCAGATTGGTCAGAGCTCTGTCAAACTTGACCTTGAATGTTTCCAGTGATGGGGCATTTAAAACCTCTCTGGGCAAGAGAAGACAGCAGAAGAGCATCAGGAAATGTGCAGCTGCAGAAATGGCTATCCACATGTGCTGGTCTTGCATCCATCTAACACTCAGGATCCTAGAGTCATTTTCTATGTGATTTCAGACAAAGATAGCTTTGCAATGAAGATCCCCTGCAGAAGGTGTGGGCCTGGAACAGAGAATAAAAATGACACTAACTTCCAAATATCTTCTATCTCCCAGCGACAGCCAGTTCAGCTATTTGTCGCTTAAAAGACATATGACACCACTCAGGGAAACAAAAGGTTACAGATAACATTTACTGTGAAAAAATACAATTTTTTTCTGCTGTTCATCTCTTATGGCACTGTACTGTATGCTGGAAGCATGTTAGGCAAGAAATTCACCAAGCTCGCTGAGCTAGGACTGGAAATGGCAGGTGTAGGTTCCATATTTTTAAAGTCAGTCAGGTAAGCTAAAATTTTCTGGGCATGATACAGGTCATCAAAGCCAATACAAGGTTTCTTGTTTATATAAATTCATTGATTTACTCTTTACAGTTAAGTAAAATAATAATTAATATAATTTTTGTCAATTGATTATCAGAAGTGGAATAATTTATTAATACAGCTATTTAACATGTTTGGCTTTTTGCCCTGTCACTGATTACAACTCTGCTTTCAGGCTCACTGGAAAAATCCCATAGATTTTGTCAAAACTCTATTGATTTTACATTCTAGTTAATGACAACAGTGGTTAGCTTAGAGTTTGGTCACCTAAAATACTTATTTTAATTTTGTTTCTGGCCATTTTGTGCAACTTCCTTAGTTAAGTTTTTTGGAAACATTCAGTGAGATTCACTTTGAATTTACATAACAGAGTATGTTTCCAGACTTTTTTCCTGTATTAATTACTTCTTTTCAGATCATTCTTGTGAGTAATCCTAGTAAATCACATTCATCCCCTGCAACCCCATTTAAGTCAATGCACTTACCTCTTTAGACTTTAGATTCTTTGCATTCTTTGGTCTTCTAAACAGAGATTGAGCTATACTATACATTGGTATAAACACCTCCTATACACCCTGCTGTGTCTAAAGAGAACTGGGACTATCCATGTAAAGTTAGCAAAACTTATCCCCTAAGCCTTTAGAATAGAGTTCTCTTTATCTGGTTTTCCTTGCATTTGTTCCACATTGCCTTTTTATTTTCTGAAAAAAAAAATTTTCCCTCTTTTATTACTTGCCTGAGGAAGAAGCACTTTCCCAAAAAAAGCACTATTCATCCAAAATCAAAAGCTGAGTGGTAACTGTGAGTTAGACAGCTTAATGGACCGAGTTCTGACCTTCCACCTTTGAAAGTGGTAAAAATGTAAGGCCTTTGTTTATTCATATTATAGGTACAGGGAAGGCAGCTGTGAACATTGGTGCATGAAACTAATTTCCTAATGACTTAAAAAGATGACTTGGAAAGGCTTGTGTTAGTGTGTATGGTGTATAAATGTGTATACAAGCCTGAGTAAGAAATGGATTGTTCATGACATCATTCAGCATTTTCCAGAGTTAAAACACCGTGACAGTTATCAAGAAGTTGTGTCAACTGTCAGGGTATTATGCCTTCCCTAATGCTTGTTTGCCTAATTAATAAAAAAATAAAATAGTAGATTTTATTGTAGGGAGGTGAAAAAAGAAGAGTTTAAAGGCAAAGTTTAAAAAGTTGCAACATCCTTAAAGAATAATCTTAATTCAGTCCTGAAGGGTTTGTTAGACAGAAATATAATTAGAGAGTGTCTTAAAGCACTAAAAAAGGTTCAACTTTAATTATATTTAGAAAGTAGTTTTTCTTTGCATATGAAATCTATGCCATGACCAGACAAGCTCCCAATAGTTCAGTAGGACCAATGGAGCTACACAGACCCTCTCCACGAATCGACTGCAATCCCTCCTCTGCTTTGTATACCCTCATTATAACTATACCCTTACTGACAACTAACAGGGCACATAACTTGATTCACACCACCAAGATCATACTCTCTGGTGCTATCAGCTTAACTCCCATATTCTATTAATAGGAGAGATTTCATTAACATTCAGGAATGATTTGCAAATTAATTGTTTTGAATCCTTCTGATATAGAGCAGTGTTCTTGAGTTTATCTGTCAAATTAATCCCTCTGAGTGCACCTAAGAGAGGAAATAATCTTGGGAAATAGCCAGGGAATTAAACCTAGCCTCAAATTTCAGTAGCTTGAATCAATATTGTTACTAGTTTCTGGTGTAAGACTTGAAAATAATTCAATTAAATTGCTTCATGAAATGGCACTCTATGATAACATATTATTTTGCTTCCTGCATATGTGTGTGTGTGTATAAACTGGAAAGTCAAGTCAAACATTTAAAAGAAACAGAAGATAGTGTAATGAAAAGCAGCATTTTTCTTGTCAGCAGTATACAGATTATGCACATTAAAAGAATATAATATTTATTATAGTCTGAGACGCTGCGAGAACAATGGATTGATCATTGTGGCTGAACACTATTTTCTATAAACATCCCCATGGTGTTGAGGGACTGCTGGGCAAGGTGAGAAAGATGAAATGTCTGTTTTGAATTATTATCCATTGCTTTGCACTGACAAATCAAATTGCACAGGACAATCATTATCAATGCTTTCTATCTTTTCAAATATTTTAATCTTTTCAAAGGATCTATACAAATTTGTTTTACATATGACTCACAAGATCAGCAATCTCAGAAACTAATTCATCAGTGTGAAGGAGAGAAGCTTAAACTGTGATTCCTTTCAACCTGAACATTGACATCATTCTTGCTCTGTAAACTCACCAAATGCCTTTTTTTCCCCCGCAATGTGACATCAAAACAAGACATTGGACTGGAATTACCCAGGTCCAAATCTCTGTAAAGACTCTATAGGATTATCTTTACTGTCAGAGAGATCTTGTTTTACAGCCTGTGATCAAACATGTGCATACAAATACCTAATAATCGAGACCTCTCCACATCCCAGCATTTGGTAGCAGATACCACATGCACACAATAACTTTTTCCTTTTAGGTGTTTTCTCTTTACTTTCAGTTGCTGATACATGTGGTCACTCCATTTTAACATAAAACACACTCATATTTTATGGATCAAGTACAGAAACATTTTAATGGGTTAAAACAATCACAGACCGTTTATCTTGTCCTGCTGGGGAAAAAGGAAGCAGGGTCAGGCTTCTTTCTAATGTTATTAACATTTATTGTTACTAGGAGGAGAGAGATTATTTCCTAAAAAGCAACTTGGCAGTCATATCCTCAGAGGCTTTCCACCACTCCTTTGCTAAGGTACTGCCAGCGACACTGTTTCCAGGAACTTCTCTGTTATGCTGGAGAATGCTATTATATAATTATTTGAGAATATTAATGTTACATAGCCAATCTCTCCTTGAAAGTAATGTTGGATATGAATTATAAGGATGAGGGCAGCAATACTTTTAAGTATGGCATTATTTCATGTCACGCTGGACATCATATTTCCTATTTGGAGTTTCCCGAAGAGAAGTGTTGGGCAAATACTGGAAGGCGTGCACATAGGACCACAGTGCTGCCCTGTTTTATTTTTACTTACCAATACTTTCCATTCATAACTCAGACAGGTAAAATCCTATGCAAATAGAGGACTGTTCCAAACTGCAAAGGTGACAATGGGTAACATGTCTGTAAGCAATGGACCCATCTTGGAACTCATGCCAACCCCCCCAAGACAGTTTTATAGTAGAAACATCTGTGAGAGCAATCTATCCACTTGACAGATCACTTTCCAAAAGGTCATGGAGAGGCTAAATCAGGCTCCACTGACCTCACTGAGGTCAATTCACATTTTCAGTCAATGCATTTGAGAGCAGAGTCCTTGAGATATGTTATGCCTGATCTGCATTCACACATCTGAGTTTTCTTGTTCCAGGACTCTGTAGAGCTCACTCATGAAGGTCATGAGCAGAAAATTCAGTCACAGATCTATAAAAACAACATCCTTGACTCCTTTTTGCCCTAAGATACAATTTTACTCTAATTTTTACCCACTTCAGAGTCTGACCTTTTTACCGTATTCCCATGATTGAACTCTGGAGAAGGAAATACCTTTACAAAACACTCAGTGGAAAAACGATACACACTTTGAACAGAGCCAAACTGGAGTGATGATTGTAGAACTTGGTCTCCCTTATTAGTTTTCCTCTTTGTTTCTTGCTTTTCTTCTTCTTTTTTTTTTTCTCACAGGTTTGACTTTTCTTAACCTTCCTGATAAGCATTTAATCTTCACATCCTTTCATTTCTGCTTAAGCTAAAAGAGAAAATGGGATAACTTCACTTCAGGATGAGTGCAGGTCTGATCTAACTCTGAAATGAGTACCAGAAAGATGGCAACACAATTACTTCTGTGACATCTAAGGAACTTCTATGGAGAAAACTCAAATATCCTTATTTTTTATTTCTTCAGTCAAAAAGAACAAGGTCAATTTGGGGCCTGGTGGGGTTTCATTTGGCCTTTCTGGGGGGTTTATAACTCTAACTTGTTTGTTCAAGCCATATGGTTTTGCCAAAGAGAATTTGCTTCTGTTTACCAGGAACAAACAGTCACTGGAGCAAACATTCATTGTGATAAATAGTGTTTGGAATTAAGGGACAAACCAGAGAACCACAGCCACTACACAAGCTGTTCTTTTGCTCAAAGTGAATGTTAATGATACTAGTTCAGTGATAAACTAACTCAAAACACTACGTTACTGGAAATAAATCCTTGACTTCAAGAAACATGCTTGTATTGCTATTGAGTCAGAAGCTGGCAGAGCAACACTGACATAAATATTTTCTTAAGTATTTACTTTTTTGCTTTTTCTATGCATATTTCATGACCCGAAAGGAGGTCACTAGAGAATGTCCTATTTTTAGTGTTTTCTTAATTTCAAAGCAGAGCTATGCTCTTGCTATAGTTTACCAAGTTCTTTCTGTGTCATTTAAAACAAACAAAAAAAAACAAACCCCAAAACAAAACAAAAAACCAATCACCAGTTCATCCAACCCGTGGCAATGTGTTTATATATCTGAGTCTAACAGTGTAGACTGTCAGGTCAATAATCCATATTTTACAAGTTTCCTAAGGATATATTTGAAAATTCAGTGGTTTAGATCTGAATGTTTAGAAGGCTGCCTTTTTTCTCGTGCTATACTACTGCAGTTGAACTCAGCAAAGGCACTTGGGCTGAAGTCTGCTTTCCTCAATGAGTTTTCAGCAGAGCATTTTGGTGTGAAGAATCAGCAGAGGTGGGAACCACCTCCTCTCTTTCCAAACATCCACGAGGCAGTAGCATTCGGTACATGCTGCAGAGCTTCAGAGAGAGAAAAACAACAACAACAAAAACCAAAACCAAACAACCAAAAACCAAAAAACACTTCATAAAGGCATCTCTTTGTGTTTTTCTCTATTCAGATTTTCTCCCTGGCTGGTTATTTGGTGTTGCAGGTTGGAAAGAAACTGCTGCTTCATTGTACATTCCTCTTAATTACCAAAAAAACCCCAGGTTTTTAAGGATATGAAGTCAAGCCTTCAAAGTTAGCACAGGATTGAAGTTTCAGAGTCTTAATTCTGCCCCCTTGTGCTCATGTATAATGGTACTGTCTGCAATTAAATTTCCACATGCTATTTGTCCACAGGACTCCAGCCTCATTCTGTACACAGGATGGACTGCCCCCACTGGATGACAGCTATTCAGTACTCCTGCATGATCCTCTTCATTCACTGTGGCATATGCCTTATTTACTCTACATTATTCGTAATGCCACTGTGAAGACAGAATTATTAATTTACTTTTCATGCCACTCATCCATTTCACAGCTATTCTGAAACATTTTGAGACCAGGGGACTACTGGGCTCAGAGCCAGAAGTTGCAGGATTCACCTCTAGTGCTGCACGTCCTACCACTCCCCATCCATCCTGGTAATCTCATGCTATGGCCATGTCAGACTTCTTCCTCCCATCCTCCAACCTTTGAACCCTGTTTCCAACCTCTTTAGACAGCAAATTCTTCTCTCCTCCCTTCTTACTCCCAAATGGCAGCAACATCATGATGTGGTGCCCACGGGAGCAGTGATAGAGGGTAAAGCCCTGCTCAGTCAGTTCAGCAGCGTGCACGTTCAGTGCTGACGGAGTCTTTGGAGAACTGGCTGCTAAACTTTAACAAGTCTTTACTGAGCATGTGAGTAAGATGTTTTTTCAAAGGCTTATAACTTGGCCAAATTTAGGCAGTTTTTCATAGAGATGAAAAAGCAGATTCCTGTCACCAAGGCAACCCACTTGCCTAATATCAAGTTCCTCTGCCAAAACATTGCACTACTAGCACTTCTCAACAAACACGTCATTAGAATTTCTCCCTTTGTGTTTTGTTGAGTTTTGTTTGTTGTTTGTTTTTTTTAACATAGCTAAAACAATACAGTTTGCTCTAATCCTCTTCTCAGAAACAGACGAACCATTTTTAGTCAATTTTTCCAAAGACAGGCTGAGTCAGAAACATTGCATGAAAAACTTAAGCCCAAATCATTGAAGTCTGGCAAAGCTATAAGCAACTAGCAATGGGATCTTTACCCTGAGAGGTGTCAGGCAACCAGAGAGACAGATGGAGCTGTCAAATGCACTTAGAAAGAAAGGTATCTTGAATTTTGGAGGTGTTTAGGTTTTCTTCCTCATTTCTTTCACATACTTAACAAATAAAATGTCATGGTTCTCTTCGTTTCACCTCTTGGTTGGGTTACTGCACTCTATTTTTCTTTACATCTGTGGTAAGAGAGGATTTTTCTTTACTTTTGTGGTAAGAGCACAGACAACTGTCACAAGATAAATCACACTAAAAATCCTGGAGCAGCTAAGCAAAAGGTCTATGAAGAAATAAAATACATCTCTGAAGTTGATTGTCTGGTTATGAAGGCATGAGTAGCTGTTGGCCACTGTTGGGCATATCTTTATTAGATTTGTATTGCTGCAGCATGTGTGCAGAGCTGGCAGTCACAGAGCAGGGCTGTAGTGTGTGAGCTCAGTCCAAATGTGAAGTTAATAACTTATTCCTACTCACTAGAGCTTCCAAGATACAAAAGAAGGGTGAGATGGGAGTAGAACAACCTGAGCACTGCACAATAAACCATCATCTCTGCTTCCTTCCCATCTGTACAGATTGAGAGCAATTTTCCGCTTCAGGCACACAACAACAAAATAGACACTGTTTTCTGTTGGCAAAGTGGTGAGGAGGAAAAGGGATGCACCTTTACAACATTATCTTCATGAAGAAACATGCACACTTACTTGGTGACAGCTAGAGCGCAGTTCACATCTCCTGGCTGCACCTGCTCAACTTCGAGCAAATGTGGCAGAATTACTGAAGACAGAGTCCCACTCCCACAGGCGGCCTCTGGTGTCATCAGGGTAGAGTGGTGGTGGGCTGTGACTCACCAGCTCTTTTTTCTTTCACTTAGTGGGCAAAGAAGAGCGCACAGGCTACTTCTGGCAGGGGAGTCATCTTTATTTGAGTGTGTTAGGAAGAGACAATGAGTGGGTGACTGAATTTTGAAATGTTTGGCATCCCTTTGCCTCCTCCTGAAGGCCACCAATGTAAAGAGGCCTCATTAAAGTATTGGTAAAGTTTGCAGGGTGGACTAGGAGAGCTGCAACCTAGCTTCCATATACTACAGTATGGGTACATGATATGTAATATATGCACAGACAATGGAAGACAAACATATATGCAATATATGCACACAGGCTGGGGGAAAAGCAAACACACCCCCTGCCCCACAAGGTGAGGAAACTGAAGACATGTAGATTAGCTTCCTTCTTGTAGTTACTGCAGGTCTCAGACAGATCCACAGCAAAAACCAGGATTGACCAAGTATTTCGACTGCACAGCTTAGCAACTTGAGTTCATGTAGAAGTGGGACCTCTTCCTGCCATGTTCAGGAGAACACTTGGAACAAAAAGATGTGAAAGCAATTATGACAAAGAAAAGGCATAGTTGGACCTACATGAAAAAAACTGCATAAAGTGACTATTAGAAATCTGAAGGCAATGCAAAGAAACAGTTTCAATGCAGAGTGTGGGCATCTGACTATAGAGTCAGAGAAGAAATGTGGGAATGAGGAGGCAATTTTGAAGTCTCCCTCATGCCCTGATCTGTTCCTTAGATGACTAAGCTGCATAAAATCAGATATTATTAATATCTTCCTTGCCACAACCTGCAACCCTTCCTGCTGGCTGGCAAGAGGAAGCAGTCAGAATCAGGCAGTTGTCAATAGCAGGAGATATTTCTAAGATCTCCAACTCCTGGTCCCAGTAACAATCACTTTATTCCACTTACTGTAGTGTATTCTTAGATTTTCCAAAACCCATATGCCTTAAATATGTCAATGACAGAAACAACATTCTTAAGAATCTTCTTTCTGTCAGTAGTAGGGAAGGCAACCATTGCATACGGAAAGCAATACATTATGTCCCTCTTGTACTTGGAAAAGACATCTTTACAATAAAAATAGCAATGGTGCAGTAAGATAAAGAGGAAATGGTGAAATACATAAGAGCTTGCCCAGTAGATCTGTAAGTTCTCTTTTAAGGACTGAATTATCTGTTAGATAGCATTGTTGTGAAAGAAGTATAATTTCCTACTACGTTCAGAAAAAAAATATTTCCTTTTTATCTAGTCATGAGGTGACAAAAATGCTTCAACAGTTTTTGAAAAGTGACAGGTCTCTGAATTTCCAAAGTCTCATGACTCTAAAAACACAGTATCCTCAAAATGCCCAGCACTGAGGCTATTATCCTTTCTACTTGGAGACAGTAAATTTTAGATAGAAAGAAACTAGTTTCTGAAAACCATATATAGAAATGTCCCGGTTTGAGCTGTACTTTCTGAAACTAATGGCAAGAAAGAAGAGTCAAGGTTTTTTTAATTAACTGCAGAGCCACTGCATTACCATGTAAGATCAAGGAAAAGAATGATGTTCTGGACTTAAATTTTAGAGGTCTGGAGTTGATCAAAATGTGGGAGTAATTTTCTGCCAAATTTTCATTGTGCCTCATTGCT
>NW_010165839.1:1637-44689 GCF_000695765.1 Mesitornis unicolor | reverse complement strand
CAGGTCCACTTACCTCTCTGTGGACCACACAAGGGATGAAAGACAAATTCTGCAGGTCTGTATCTTCTTGCTTCAGACAGCAAAGTGGTGGTCAGGTCTGCCTGAGCCCTCTACTCCATTTAAGAGGCAATGCAGGGAGACACAACACACCATGAGGTACATTATTTTTCCTTCTTCCTTTTGGATCAGTTCTATCCCAGAGGAGTGTAGATCTATGTTTTCATTGTATGCTTCCTGTTTCCCCCACATTTGTATGCTTTAACATGCAAATCAACAACATCTGCAATCTGCTTGTGTCTTTCATTTTCCTTGCTGGGACCTGAAGAAAAGAAAAGGCTATGTAATCAGGGTCTTGATACGTTTGTGTTTTTGAATCCTATTCATGAACACAAGAATCAGAACAATTGTCTTTCCTAATCTTCTGTTCATAAGGCAAATAATTTCCAAGGGGCTAAACACACAACCTGAATTTCAAAGTAGCCAACTAGAATAGGAAGCAGGAGCTGAAGCTCAAATACTGAGACTGATACAGTAGTGCTTGTCACTGGTAAGGCAAACACCTTAGCAGGAAAAAACACTGGCAGACATTTACTGTGTAGAGCTGAACAGCACCAGTCAGGGAATGCATAGGATTACCTACAGGTTATTTCTTCACTTTCCTTTTTACCTTCCTGCCATTCTGCTCCTTAACACACTATTTTTTTGTTGATTAGAATAATAATCAACATTAATTAATTAATACTTAACCACCACTTCAATGAATATGTTAATAAAATGTAAATAAAGAAATACAGATTTTCAATGAGAAAAGGGACAATGTGTATTTTGGTCTCTGGCAGGAAGGGAGCTGTGGGGTTACTATGAGGTAGCTTCTGCTTCTGGGTTTCTGGAAAGCCAAATAAAGACAACTAGCAGCATTTTATTTATAAAATAAGCCTTCAGAATGATGACTGTTTTTGCTGATTTGTGAATTCAGTATCACACTATCTGAAGAGTCCAGAAAAAGAAATTAATTCCAGCTGAACTAGCATGTAGCAGAGGGAACTGTCCTACACAACAAGAAACATCTTTCTGTTGCCTGAAACGTATGTTGAGGATGAGTTTTTGTCATATTTTAAAAGACAGTCTTTGTATTGCCAAATCCCAGCAGCTGAATAAATATAATTTCCTTGTTAAAACACAGTTGATTTATCTTCATTGAATTTCAACCAGCAGAGATGTTAGCAAAAGATGGGAAGCTTTGCAACATTTACTAGTAAATTGCAGAAAGAACTTATTTCAAGATGCAAAATTTTGCTTTTCATCTTCCACTGAAGAGCATGGGAGCTGTCATTACGCATAAAAGAAGAGGGTTTTGTTAGTCAGCATTTATTTGGAACAAACCGAACTAGTAGCTGTGAGTCCTCTCCGTTCTGCAAGTCTGCTCTGCAGTTAATACTAGAAACACAGTTCCTTCTTCTAAAGTCCCTAGTGTTGCTTTCAGGTCATCAAACACATACTCTTCATATTATAAGAGTTCATGTCTCAGCCAAAAAACCAGCAAACTGATTTCTACTAGCCCCCAATCTCCTTGCTTTAAGATACTGTGATTTTCTAAAGCAGCAACTCTCTCAATTCCTCTGATTAAACATATAGATACTGGCCAGCTATTTCAGGGCTTGTAGGCCACAGTTGTCCTCCTGACTCAGAGCCATTGCACTAGTCCAGAATCAGACCCATCAGGACTCAGAAAAAGCTGCAAGGCTGCCAGGTTTTGGTTTTGGTCCCCTGCCAGTCTAGAGACAGGGTAGCAGAAAGGGGGCTAAGAACTGTTGATACCAGTCTCTGAAGATGTTTTAAGGCCCAGAGAGGAACAGTTTCTCGCACCAGTTAAACTCAGCAGATTTACACCAGTGAAACACCATTTACCGTAGTTGTAAACAGCCTTTCCAGATTTGCACCATTAGAAATAAGATAAGAACAATCAAATCTGTCCCTTAAAGGAATTTTGGGGAACTGAACTTGCAATGCCACAAATAAATCTGACATTTACTAAAGAGCAGGCTAAGATCTGATAGCTGTATTATTACAAATCACTTTCAGCTTTATGTCTAATGAGAATACATTTTTAAAACAAATACTAAGGCTTAAACTTTAGTTTGGAGATATCAAAAATCAATGTAGATTAAAGCATTAATTAAATACTTTCACATAGATCCTTACATAGACCCTTTTCACAGAATCACAGAATCGCTCGGTTGGAAAAGACCTCTGATCATCACGTCCAACCGCTCCTGTCTACCCCCTAAACCATATCCTTAAGTACCTCGTCTACCCGCTCTTTAAATACATCCAGGGATGGTGACTCCACCACCTCCCTGGGAAGCCTGTTCCAGCCTCTGACAACCCTCTCAGTAAAGAACTTCCTCCTTATCTCTAACCTGAACCTCCCTTGGCACAGCTTGGTGCTGTTTCCCCTTGTTCTATCCTCCAACACCTGGGAGAAAAGACCAGCACCCACCTCTCTACAACCTCCCTTTAGGTAGTTGTAGGTGGTGATGAGGTCTCCCCTCAGCCTTCTCTTCTCCAGGCTAAACAGCCTTAGTTTTCTATCCAGTTACTTTGGTCCCAGCTGGTAAACTCATTATCATCCTTTGGATACTTGTACTACAGTTATGTGTTGGTCTGCTCTCATGTTCATGGTCTCATATGTAAAAAAAATGAGTGTTGCTTGGTTCTACTGATCCAGAAATAGTTGGGAATACTGAGAGCTGCTTACTGCTGCAACTAAAAATGATTCTACTTTGTTAAGAAACAAATCAGAATGGATGTAAATGATTGAAGCAACCACTGTGGCTCAATCTTTATAATCACATACATTTTCTTAAACTTCTGCCCCTTCAAAGCTAAGCAGGAGGTCTTGAATGTGTTCGTTCACAGCTCTATCCCCAACTGGTTGAGAAGGCACATACGTGTTCAGATATCTGACTGAAAGAAACTCTTTATGCTAGTTCTGTCTACTTAATTAACATAATTAAGGGAATTGTACTGTCTTAAAATTTGGACACACACTACTAACATTAAGCATCAACTTCAATGTGCCTTAGAAAATCTGCCTAAGATGACTGGTTTAAGGGAGTTCTGGCATTTCAGAAAGCTGTATTTAACTTTTCATTGAGTGTTACTGTCCATTAAGCAGTTCTCTGCCCTTTTGAAGGCCTTGCATGACAAGCTGACATCTAATACACTTTCTACATCTCTAAGCAGGTATTCTATTGACAACAGAATTACACTGAATAAACACTGCCACTGCACACAGGCAATGTGAATTGAAATGAAAACTGTAACCAGTTTGAATGAAATATTTTCTTAATAACATTTGTAAGCTTCTGTGTATTTCACTCTTCTGCACTACTACCAGTCAGCCAGTCACAGAGCTTTTGCAATACTTTTGCAAAAGGGATTTGTTAGAAGCATGCATATAGTGTCAATTTTCTCTCTTATTGTAGTTATAGTTACGTATTTGTTTCCTGACAGCATGCACACATGGTAGTGAAAAGTAAAATTCTTCTCTATTATTATTTACAAAGGAAACTACATCAGAATGCTAGAGTGATTTCTGCTTCAACTTTTATGTGTTCTGTTGTGTAGAAAGTGAACTATTGAGCAATATTTTTATGCATAATACTGAGTATGTTTCTTTCAAAAGTAGTCCAGAGTCGCAGTATTGTCAGCCACTCTAGAAAGATTGGTGTCACCTCTTTTATTTTCTTTTCCCAAATCAGGTGTCACCTACCATCTTTTACTGCTATTCTATGTCAGTATGGCCAACAAAGCCAGAGCCTGTTTTCTGAACCAAGATTCATAGTGCTCGATGCTGCACAACTGCATTCTGTTGTGCTATAAGTGATGGTGTCATACAAACCCAAACATTCAGTAGTTTCTGATACGCTCTGGCTGCTAAATAATAATTCTTATTGTTGTAGAAATTCAACAGCTAATCACCCTGTATGTCTATAGCTAAGATTCTGCAGGATCATTTGAAGTACTGCATTCAAGCTGGAAGTGCTGCAAAAATTAAAGTAGTGAACACATATCATCAAAAATTTATAAACTAGCCATCAAAATACTTTTACATGTTCTAGTCCTCACAATATGGTAGTAAGTCAATTTCATTAGTAAACCAAGACATGATAATTTGTTGCATGTCTTACATAAAGTTTGAGAACCAAGCTGAAGATATCAGGCCTACAGAACGCATGATGAATAATGTTGGTAGAATCTCAGATTTCCACATCTCAGGAATTTTGGTCTGCATAGCATATCTGTCTCACCCTGCTCTACATCTTTTCCTTCCCATCTCTCTGGATGCCTAACTAACAAGATAATTTACTATGAAAGAGTCGTGCTACCTGACCTATTACACTTGTCTCTTACTTGCTACTGAACAGCTTCAGTGCAGAAAGACTGTCCTTCTTCCCCTGTAATTCCTCCCTGTAACATCATATGACCTTCTCCCAAGAGAATTATTTTAATTTTTGTAGGAAGCAATCTCAGTGTATTGTCCTCTTGTGGTATCTCATGATACGAGCTGACTACATGAAGAAATAATAATAATCATGCCAATAGAAGCTGCAAGTTTCTGTTTACATTGATGTCAGTACATGAATTGCACAGAACAGAGCAGACTTTACATAGAAAGATGATCCTGAGTAATTTTTTTGCCATCTGATTAGTATATACTATACTTACGGCTTCAGGAATCCGACAATATGTTTAGAGGTATATTTTCTAGGCTGTCTTTGAATAGTAATAATTGGTAAATGCTGAGACAGAGCATGCACTAGTTTGTGATCCCAGACAAGAGGATTAGAGACCAGCCTAGAGAAACAGCAAAAAGATGACAGCTGAAGAAGAACCACCAACAAAATGTACAATCAATTTCTACTTCATTAAGTTTGTCCTGGATAAATGTGTAGCTTTGCTTCTTCTGTAGATTACCACTGGGAAAAGTCAGAAACTGTCAGACTTAATAGCCTAAACCCAGAGTCTCCTACGTGTTGCACTGTAAACTAACAGGTGTTTCTGTTCACAAGCACTTAACATACATTAAAAAAAAGAAAAGAATCTGCTTCCGATGTGAAAGGTGCATTTTTGTGTCCCTGCCCTCCTTTCCCCTTTCCCTTCTCAAATCTCAAGCTTCTATTTGGAGTGAACTACCCAGATTTTCTTTTTGATAACACCAGTGCAACACTGCTGACAGTAGGGAAACTGTGTTTCATCTGGAGCCTTGCCACTGGCAGCTGCAGCAGCCTAGCCTGCTGGATCTGGCCATTACACTATGAGGAGCCTCCTATGAAAAACCTTTTCCATTAGGAAACATTTCATATAATGAACATCTATAGGACTATGGGACATCCTATAGGTCTATAGGACACAGCAGCAGGAAAAATACAAACCAGGAAAATAATCCTAATGAGGAAAAAAAAACAAAACAAAACCAAAACCCCCAACATTTTAAGCTTCATCTGAGCTGTAATTCCGCAAACATTAAAGACAGATAGTTACAGAAAGCTTACAGTATTTCTTAAAGTTTGTATCTGCAATCTTCACTAGCACAACAGGAAGTAAAACAGAAGGGATTCTTATTTCTGAAACAAGAGCTAGCTCTGGATCACTTACTACTCTCAACAATTTCAGTCATCAGAGGAGAATAAAGGCATTTAGAGGAGATAAGAAATGTTATGGATGCTTAAATTCCACACAAGAAACAGCAAATATGCCTTCAAAAGCACCTAAAGGGTGCAAAGAGTTTATGATTGCACTAATGATTGTAAACTGCTCTTGAAATCTCAGAGTGTTAACTAAGTCCTTGATTAGAAACATGGTGGTCATGGTGACCCATGTTATGGGCAAACTCCTCGGAGCAAGTCTGCCGAAAGACCTGGAACAAACTATCTTTTAGGTCAAAAGCAGTCATCTGATCCAGTCATTGCACAGAAAACCAATGGCAGAAGTCCCTGGAAAACTGGTGTTACATTTCCTGTGACACCCAAGGCTCAACGACAACCGGCATACTGAGAAAGATACAGGGAGAGAAAAAGTTCTACATGATCCTTCCAGCTTTTGCAAAAACTAGTCTAGATTTTCATGTAGTTTCCCATCTTTCAACATGAAAGCCATCACTGATACTCTTGTACTATTACAGCTACATCCATTAGACATCTGGTACATTGAACTTCTTTTAAAAGGATTTTTATATATACTTTGAAATATAAAGCAACTCCTTTGTAATAGTACATCTTGAGCAAAGCAGAGTAAGAGAAGAATGAAGATGAAGGAGGCAATTTTTTTTTTCTTTTGCAGTGACTCAGAAAAATTAAAATGGAATAACCTTACTTATCTCACTCTTCATAACATGGTCAGAAAAATCAGATCTGTATTTGTTGCCTTTCCTGGGTGCTGTGGGGCTGAATGCCCTTCAGAAAGGCAGTACTAATAAGTGACACTCCAGAGGAACAAAACAGGGACAAAAAATGGTCTGCAATGTAGGAGATTTGCAATGACACTTTCAGGTTTGGCTACCACTTTGATCCACCCCTTCAGATACTGGAACAGGACCAGACAAACCAGACTCACTGCCTGGAAACTCTTCCCTGAACGTACAACCCTTCGCCAGTGTGCAGTTTCAAACTTTGTATACCCATTCAGCAAAACATTATAGTCAGTGTCTCCGCTCTGGGCCAGTGTGTTCTCTTGGCATACGCTGAGGAAAAAAAATAAAAGTAGTATATCCTTCTGACACGAAGACTTTGACATGCTGTCCAAACTCAGCAAAAATCTAGGTCTCCTAAAACAAATGTTGGCACAATCATCTTCCCAGTATCCCTATCACCTGTTTCGATGTTCTCATCAGACATATCTAAGTGTGAACAAACTCAAGCTGCAGTAAAGTCCCTGTCTCCAGAATACTCAGGAATCAGTGGATCAGTAGATTTCAATCTTACAGGAAACGAATTGTAAGGCTACTTTGCTATGTGATAACCAGCATTTGGCCATGGGTGCTAACTAACGGAGGTCTTCCACAGACAGCCAAGAATTGTTCTATGACGAGACAGTACCTTTTTCTGGTACTTTTTTTGCAAACCTACAAACACATCAGTAGGCTAACACCTCTTCTGTCCAAAGGATGGACAGATTTTCCTGCAGTACACTGTGGTAGTTTAAAGAGATGTAACTTGTACTTAAACCAGACCAAAAAACCTCAAACTAGCCACAGTTCTCCACATGATAACTAAAATCCTTTGTCTTGTCCTCTTCCGTTACTTCATGAACTTTCCATAAGCAGCCAAGAGCTCCAGAAATCATTGCGTCACCTTAAATCTCTTATAAAAGCTAAAGAAAAGCAGACTTACCTCTCCTGCCAGTTGCTTTTCTACATAATAGAATGTCACCTCCTCACCAATTTCAAATAAGTTTGTGTTCAGGCTTTGTTTTTACCCCAAAACCAAGCAAGCAGAAGAATGTGTACAAATCCATTGAGATTGTACACATAAGGTATAGCAATGTGTGAAAGGGGGATTTCTTTCTGCAGTATGTAAACCAATGAACTATTGCTTATGGTACTAACTACACTGCTGATCCAGACTGCAGTCTGCTCAATATGGCTTTATATAAGGCAGTTTGAAGGAACAAATCCCCAGGATCAGTGGTAATAGGAGGAAATTACTGTTTTGCAGGTTCAGTGTTATAAAATAGAGTGTTTCTAATACATAGCACTCTTGATGTAAAGAAGCCGTAGGGTTTATTTATGCCAAGCAGAGACCTAGTGACTGGTCTTCAAACAAAAGTGGAATTTTCCTCCTCCCAACCAGGAAAGAGGTAAAAAAGATATTACTTTTGCAGAGGAACTTTTGACAACAAAAGCACAAAGTATTAAAAAACCAACCACTTTCAAATGCTAATAACATATTTCTGAATAACAAGTAGATTCTCAGGATATAATTGCAATATACTGACACACCGAAAGACTTTGTAAGTTGTAGAAACTAGGATATATTTGCCATGCGACTTATGCTACAAATGGAGTTACACCAGTAAATTTATTCAATAATCATTTCACTGATTTTCTTTGTATTTTAATACTTTGTTCTATCACTCCATCCACTTAAAAAGGGAAGAGCAGTATTTATTAATACATATGAATTGTAGAGTATAACATCATACACAGGTATAAATTTTAAGGATTCACATAGGCTTTCATTGGAAATCACTAAAGAGGGACAGATTATCTCTGCATGATATCTTTGGGCTCAGAGAGGCTCATTTCCTGTCATAACCCCCATCTTGTCTAAACCACTTTACCACCCTCTGTTCCTCATCTATAAAAGGAGGAATGTCTCTGCCTGTCTCTTCTCACTCAAACTGAAAAGCATAAAACAATATTAATAATAAATAATAAAGGGAATACTGTCTGAATTAAACCTAAATTTGGCCAGAAAAGCAAAGCCGGGTAACTAAAGGTTTTTGCTTTTCTTTAGTTTTTTACTTTTTTACTTTTTTTTTTAATGAGTACTCACTAAATCCTTCAGAAATCATCTGAAAGACAGAAGCAAAACATGTCTGAAGATCTCTTGAAATGAGATTGGAACTATCAAAATATTAAGCTCAGATCATGAGGTGAATGCAGCCTAGCTCACTGTGCAGCATTTGCAGCCCTCCAGTGCTAAGTTCTTCCTGCATGACTTTTATCTCCCTACCTGTTAAATCGGCAAGACAGGCACCTTTCTTAGACATCTGAATAGTCTATTATGGATGCTCAGTTGATCAATCTATCTTCCTATTGCTCTAATCAAGGCATCTGAAAGCTACCAACATAAAATCAGGTTATATGAATGACCTTACAAAATACAAATGCCTGAAGCAAGCCAAAGCCTCAAAAGACACCTCAAGGCACCTCAACCAAAGGGCAGTGCAATGCTGTAATAGCCCTGCACAACAATCTTCCTCTCTTCAGAAAGGAGTTCACTAACTGCAGCAGAAATAAAGTTTGAAATTCTGGTTACAATATCAAACCAATATTTAAGGAGCATCTTTTCTGCAGCTGGCACTTCCAGACTTTACTGAACATTCACTTTAGATGTCCACTACAGAGAGAACTCACACTGACAAACAGGGAAAAATTCAGATCTAGCCAAAAGCTCCAATTATAGGTGACAGTTTCTTACTGAGAAACACTTCAGTTACTTCAAATTATCACAAAGACATACATTTTAATGGTTTATGTTAACTTTATCATGACTTTTAAAATTCATTTTCTCACTTCACTACTTTTTCCACATGGATAATTATATTACTGCTGTTTACACTCTATACGTCTACTTCATCTTGCAAGGGTGCCATAATTCACACCACCAACACTGTTGCAAATTAATCTTTCTACTCAGTGAATAGGTGAAAACTTTATTCATTCCCAAAACTTCCTGTCAAAAAACCCAACTCCAAGCAACTAACCCTTAAAAAGCACCCATGCAGCACAGAATAAAATTCTATGCTTTCTGCTGTGATTTTACTGTGCAATTTATTACAGATGTCGTTTATCTGTGATTTAAGAAGATACTAAGAAACGCACTTACTGTTGATTACACCTGTAAAACTTCTAGAGTTAATCAGGCGTTATTTAACAAAAGAAGACAGCAAATGTATGCCTCTCACTATTTTCTGTGATCACAAACAAAATAATTTAAATTATTTCCTTGACCTGTCATTACTGAACAAATCTTGGTGTTTTTGAGGCTGATTTACCATGGCCATGAAGTGAGGATCTAAACCACGTCTGTAAGATGACCTTCACTCCACTCTCGTGAATGGAGGTGCATTCTCCAGGAAAATGTGTGTTCCCACTAGAAACCACAGTCCAAAATAAGAAGGAAACATCCTTAGCAATTAGTTCATTTTGTATCCCAGTAACTCACATGGTAGAAAGAGAGTCCAGGTGTCTCCGTGCTGTAATTCCTTATGTCTACATTGTAATAGTCTGATACACGTTGGAGGCAGTAGTTGGAAAACCTCAGAGATAAAAAAAAATCACTTATCTTATACAAGATAAGATTTTTTTGCAGAAAAAAATATCACTGAAAAGCAGAAAATCAGCTTCCACGAATGTAGTTTGCAAGTTTTACTGTGAATGAACGCTAGAGGGTACCAGTATTTAAAACAGATCATAGTTATAATGGTAATTTGACAATGAGGGGAAAGTAATGCAGGAAAGAGACATGTTCTTCCTCTCCTCAGTATGAGAGAATACATGTAACTTGTGTAATTTTTGTGCATTATTCTGTATGATGCACAGCCTTCAAGTTATGAATTAAGTTATACAGATGTTGTCTAAGTCCGCTTATTTTGTCCCTGACTTACAGGCACTTGCTAAACTGTATGGTTTGTAAGGCTGGTCAAAAAGAAATTTTACTACAACATTTTTTACTTGCAGAGAATTATCATTTTGGGTGAAAATAGTATCTTAATATTGTCATTAAAACATGTTTTAGGCAGGTACGTTAGCTTTTCGTAGCTGAACTCCAATGGTTTCTTTTTATCCAGGAACGTCTTCAGTGTAAATTAGTTTTGACACATGCTCAAATTGTCATCAAATTGAAACACACATACACAAAAAACTTCTTGTAGATAATAAGTATCACTTAAAATTGCTCTGTCCAATGAATGTAGAAGAATTGTAGAAGTCCAGTCTTGTACTGCTAGTATACGAGGCATGGATCTTTTCTGAGGTTTATCAGTAAAATGACATACAGAAATAAGACAGTGCCTGTCTGCTTTATCATGCCTACCTACAGCAAGTGCTATTACCCTTTTGCTTTCATTAGCAATGCAGCAAAATATTTAAAAATGCAAGAGGGATAGAAAAGATAATAAATTAAGATCGTAAGATAAATGAGAGGAAAGATTTACATCTTTCAAGTAGAGGCCTGAGAGGAAAAGTCTCATGCTGACATTCTGCAAGGACATCATATGATAATCCCAAGAAATTATTTACTGCTTAGTATAACGCTGCCACTGAACAATGGAGTTTACTGGCAGAAATGCTGAAAGACTGGCATCGATCAATGTTAACTGCAGCATCTTTGCTCATGCTGCACACTCTGGAGGGCTGCCAAAGTGTGTCTCAGGTGCAACTGATGATGAAGCCATAGATGACTGTAATGAAGACTGATGTGACACTTGTGCCAATGGTTGGCTTCTGAAGGCATCTTCAGTTTCCTTTCTCTCACCTCTTTTTTCTTTTCTTTTTAAATATAGCCTGTTGTTCTATTTATTAATTGGAGCTTGATAAAGATGCATACTTCATCAAATTAAAAAAGCCTAAATCTTACAGCTGAGGCTAATACTGATAACATTCCCCTTTTTCCCTCAGCTGGCTGGTCAGGACCCTTTATTATCTTTTAACAGTCCTATGCCTTCTTTGGGAAGATTAAGGAGCTCAATTAATTTTGCATGTTGCTATGAAAGAGAACAACCCCATATTTAGCTGGTGCAAAGGGAAAATGAAGTAAGAAGCCCTTTCCCTGACCACGACCACTTTTAGAGTTTATTTCAGTTGTTGTGAAACCATTCTTGTACGAAATAAACAACTTACACTATTCACATGGCTGTCACAAACTGCAAATAATGCTCACAGAGTACTCACAGTTATTTACTGCAGCTTATTGGCTTGCTCTTATCTCAGTAGTTCATGCTGAAGGTTAAAAGGAAGTCCTGAGCACCAGAGAGGGTTTGTAGCCAAATGATACAGAAGGGAAGACCCAAAGAAGTGCTGTACAACGTAAGCTTCATTTACCTTTGGACACACTTTATGAATAGGTCTCCAGTGCAGGCACAGCATACACAGTCTCAGTCTACAGCAAGGCCTCTCCATGCTGGGACACTTCATAGCAGCAAAGCAAATTTATGTGGAAAATACAGAGAGATTAAATAAGTTAGTTTCTTTTTCTGTATTGGACATGAGAACAGTAATACAACTCTAGCAGTTCAGTCTTGGCTTTTTAATATAAAATCATACTACTGTCACATAAACCTGCCCCTAGTGTTTTAGTTCTCAAGCTGTTGTTGAACTGGAACTCATGAGAGAAAGCAAATACATTTACTTAGACCAAGGGTACTTCCCTTGCCACCTTTCAAACACCTGCTGCAAACAACTGAGTCAGCATAACATTCAAAGGGTCCCAGGGATCTTTTGTCATAGGAGGTGTTAGGGATCACTAGCAGTTCCTCTGTTGTTATAGTTACCTACCTTTTAAACTAGTTAAGGAAGAAGCAGTTACTGTTAGCAGAGGAATTGACATAATTTGACTCCCCTTAACACAAAGGATGCAGTTAACACATCTGGTAAGTTTCTTGCAAGGCATTTGAAAACTCAGAATTACAGTCTTGCACTGCTTTGCATTTTGTTCACCTTCTCTGTTAGACTTGGATATAGCTTTGCATTTATAAGCTCACGTCTTCACATTCTGAGACATGAGGGGATTTCTGCAACCAACAGCACATAAAGCACTAGCTGTGCATTTGGTATGGCCCCATGTATCAAGTGCTTGATTAGGAGGTATCTTCTGTCTTTTACTTTGTACAACAGAAGTTCATACTACCAGCTTAGAAATGCTGCTTTCTAGTCTCATCTGAGTTTTATGTGTTCAGTTTGTATTTACAGGTGGTGGTGAATTTTTTACTTGGATAAGTGACAGAGGCCTGCTTTTCTTTCACACAAATGTAGGACCAATAGAGACCAAGCCCATGCTGATTAATACACTCTAGCTCTGAGTGGAGGGATTATTCAGCACATCCAGGGAAAGACACTTGTTGGCTCTCCACCTTTCTAATAAGTAATCATACATGACTTTAAAAGAGTCCTCTGAAGTTATACCCAGGAGAACCAGAGGAGAAGCTGGGTAACACACAGATCTACTCCTCAAGAAAGCAGAACTATGAAATGAAAAGCGTGTAAATGGTAAGGTGGAATCTATGAGTAGTTTGTATCTAGCAGTCAGTGACCAATAGTCTCTGTCTGTGGATCAGCACCCCCTAATACAGCTGCCTTCTGCAGCTTAGACAGCACAGACTGTCACAAGCGTGTGACTGCACCTGAATGAGGTGAGTTATCAATTAAAATAATTATGATTCATATTCATTACAGTTAAGGATCTTGACCTTGTTGTGATCCAGGTAGCATCGGCACATAATTGGAGAGGCTGAGGTGACGCAAGAAGCCAGAACTCATTGAACCCTTTCTTGCCTCTGCTTCTTCCACACCCTACCTACTCCTTGCTGTGCTTCACTGGCACTTGCCTTGCTCCACAAGCTGAATTACAAATGCTGCAAAGCACCTGTTCATGAAAACAAACTGAAACACTGAATAACATCAGCCCAGAGAGCTGAGGAGGTTTTCATGGGTGCAAATCCTGGCACAAGATGTAATGAGATGTGGGATTACTGCATAATGGGTGGAGACAGGTGGAACGCAATGACCAACACAAATTTAAATCTAAACAGATGCAGAGAGATTGGATAATATGCCACAACCCAGAGGTCTGTGACTCTTCTTCTCCTTTAAAAGGAGTCTTTAACTCCAATTATATTAGGAACTGTTATGTATCTGCTTGAAATAGCACAGGTCCATGTTAGCTTTAATGAAACAACCTTTAACAAAGAGATTATTATCACCTGTAACAAATGAGTTTTCATCTCTGGAGAGAGGGCGGTAACTAAACAGCAAAACCAGACAACTAGCTGGTGGGACAGTTTGGATCAGGATGAAAACACATTAAATGGATCAGGACCACTTGATGAATGGGTCTGGATATTTAAAAAGAAACGGCCTTTAAACACCAATTTGAGTAGTAAGAAAGCAAGGTATCTTTTTTCCTTGTATAGATATATGCTGGAGGATGAAAGAGGCCAGGAGCAGAAGGGAAAGTTTAAAAAAATTACTAGAATAAAAGGAATGTTCTCATTTGCTGGAAAAGCTGCATGAATCCTAGACACAGCTGGTTCATTCTGACATGCTTAAAGAGTGATCCATAGCCATGCATAAAATGAGGTACAAATGAGCAAGCAAGTACTTCTTATTTTGGGGTGTGTGTGTGTGTGCGCGCGCGCACGAGAGTGTGAGTGTGTCTCGGTCTCGGGGGTGTGTGTGTGTGTGTGTGTGTCTCAGGTGTGTTTCATTTGTTTGGTTGGGTTTTTGGAGGTATTTTTGGTTTGCTTTGGTTTTTTTACTAGCCGTTCCTCAGTACATAAACCCAGAAGGCTTCTTCAGATCTAAGAAAGCATAAACCACTGGCAAATTGTACAGTCCATATGGGTATTTAGAGTGCAGTGCAATCTGAATGTAAATTCTTGTTTTTGCAAAAGCATAGTGCTTCTAGAAATTACAACAGGAAGTCTAAGGCAAAAGAGACTAGTGCAGCTCATAGCCTAGACAGCACTTAGGATCAATGTGAGGGGGAAACTACACCATATGACAGCCTGACAAAGATCCTCTGGATGGCTTAATCAAGGGCTCAGTCAGAAAGACCAGCCTATATCTTAAAATATATGCTTTACATGTTTTTTACAGATGAAAGTAGCATGGAAGAAAAAGATGTGAATTACGATAAAAGGAGACACAAACAAGGAAAAAAGGAAGAGGACGGAGTGACAGAGAAGAAGAACCAGGAAAAGATCAAAGGACATAGAGAAAACTGTGGGATCAAAAAAGAAGAGATCTGTGGGAAACAGCAAAAGATTGAGAGAAGTGTGGAGGAAATGGCAAGCAAAGAAGAAAAAGTGTCCATGACCAACTGTGCTCGTTTAGGCTGGGACAGAGTTAAACCATGACACCAACCAAAAGTGCCCTGCAACCTCCTAAAGGCTTAGCTTGACCGTGTACTGCCTGCTCTGTGGGTCACTGGGCAGAAGGGAGCTGCCATCCCCCTATTTCATATTCCAGTTAGCACTGGGCTCTCCCAGGTTTTCTATTTCTGTATAACCCAGAGGACATGACCTGAATTTAGGTTTTGAGCCATGTAAGTGAGTACAGGTTGTTCTTTTGTTTGCTTTTCTCTTTACAGCTTGTGTTGTAGTTTGTAATTGTGCATCACTACTGTTTGGTTCTGAATGAAACTGGTATTATTTATGCTGAAATAACAGAACGGCACCGTGCATATGCATGCTACTTTTGCTGGATCAAACTATTTCTGCCCCCTTTTTTCACTGAGCACTAACTCTAAATACAACTTTACTTTCAATTCTTATATTTGGATGTACTTCCTACAAGTTCCTAGACCCTTTGTCTATCCACTGTTCTTCATTCCCTCAGAACAGTTATTGGGCAAAAGAGAGCTCAGGAATACCTAAAAATGTTATGAACATACTGACTGCCTACGGACATTAGTTTGGATCTCTATCCTTTGTTAAGCCAGCAATTCCCTTGAAAAATTCAGCAGCATCAGTCTCTTTGGTGAGAACTGGTCAGTTCAAAAGCTTTTTTCAGGGGATGGACAGCATATAGCAGGCATTATTTTGTTACAGAACCACACTAAAAATACTTATTAAATTGCTTCCTCTGACTTTAACAGTGTTCAGAAATTGTTGCTGACTGTGTGAAAGAAGAAAATGACCCAATGCAAAATACTTCAAAACCAGTGCTATAGCCATTGATTGCTCATGACTTGCAGAGTGATGACAAAGTGCTTTCATCCATCCACACTCAAGATCCGCACTCTGTTCTGTTACATAACCATTTTTTCATTTAATTCCTGACACCACTGAGTTACAGCTGACCTCAAGATAAAAGATACAGAACAGACTTCAAACACTGCAAAGGAGCATTTGTATCCAAATTTCTGGGTCAACTCTTCATACAAAGGGCCATTGGAAGAATTTACATTTCTCTACCTCTAGAAACCATAAGTTTATATAACTGAGACCTTGGCTCAAGTCCATCTCTGCATCTGCCATTTAACACAGGCAGTAAACTGTCCATGTGCTGTATACTTTTACTTTCAAAACATCCCTTCTGGGTAGAAATAATATCAGACACATACCTTTTCTTTCAATTATAAAAGTAGTGCTTTCCCTTGGTAGGTAAGATTTTAAAACTGACTTCGAGGCAAATGATTACAGCTCAAACCTTTATTGCTCTAAAGCAAATAAGAAAAGCAAGGTATAACCAAAGTTAAATGCTAGAATGCTAAATCAGGATGGAAGACAACTCAAATAGAAAGCTAGAGCTGCCTTCTTGCCTTTTATTTCATAACTAGACTGCCATTTTAAACATCATGGAATAGTAAGTGCAAAATACCCTTTTCCTATTTTACACTCTATTGTTGAAACCAGTTAAGATATGCAGGAGAAAAAGCAAGGCTTCTTGCCAACACTTTCATCAGGGAAGCAGCGATTTCACTATCACTTCACTATGGACATTATGGCTGTGAGTTTAAATGGCAATGAGTTTATACTATTATATTAATCAACACCATTAAAAACAGGTTCAAATTTCAGTTTTAATACAAAATGAGTGCAAAGGACTCTTATTATCCTTCCATCTGCTGACCTCAAAGTGCTTTGCATACAAGCAAGCATGCATGCAAGCAAAGCCCCATAATTCATAATGACATAATATTTTGGGAAATCAAAGCAAGTTGCAATCCATGCTGCTTTTCTGGGTCAGATACAGCTTATAGAGTCCTTTATATCCTGCAGTAGTTCAGCAATACTTTTTCACAGGTTCACTGCATTGCCTGTGCAGTTTAGTGAGATACTTAGATCAGGATTCAGAGAGGTTCTTCAAGGTGAAATAAACCTTTTATCTTAATCACAAAATCTCCAATCCATCTCGGAAATTATTTACACTGTCCTCAAATCTACGCTGCTTGAGCAACAGAGAGCAAAGAACAGATAGTTCTGGCTTCTGAAGTTTGAGAGGTCTTTTTGGAAGAGGGAAATGGAGATAGAAATGGTTAGACACTAGAATAATTTGAAAAGCAAAGACTGACTGCTGCTTCCAGAGATAAGAAGGGAGATCTCCTCCTGCTTTTGACATTGGGACTTTACATTTTCCTTTACTCAGGTTTTTAATATGTTCTGCTTAGTTCTAGTGCCTGAATAGCTCCCATAATTTCTGGATTGTGCTTAAAAAGAATCAGGCCCACTGATTCTTAAAGAAAACAGGATACTTCACCTTCCAGTACAAACTACCAATATACTGGAGCTCAGTTAGAGATCCTGTGTATAACAGGTTTGTAAACAGAAAAAAAACTTCTAGAAACCGTCCTCACTTTCCAAGCAAGTACACTGCAACAAAAAGAGCTTCTTTTACCCCAGATTAGGTAAGAAAAGCAAATCTAGAACAGGTAAGAGAGGCAGTAGTGAGCAGAAAGACTACATCATATGCACACTGCAAATCAGACATTAGAACGGCCATTCTCATGATCCTTCCTGACCTTCAATACAAACTGAGCTAAAATGCTATTATTGGAAAAGTGAAGAGTGGTGAAGATGTGGATACTGAACAGCTGCTGTTTTTGTGTTGAACTTAACCCCTTTGAAAGGTAACTTTCAAACTTCCATCTAGCACTAAAATTAGTTATAAAATGCCACAACGAATGGCATGTTTTGGAGTGTAGAAATCTTGTTCATAAGCTTGCAGGAATTACTATCCTTAAATTCCATCTTTAGAACAGGTGAAATATCGAACAGAAGGCAAATATCATCCACAAACATTTTATTCCTTTCCTCACTGTCATCTGTTCTGCCTGTAAAACTTACCTCTGCTTGGATATTCTTTGAGCTGAACATATGTAATGTTTTAAAAGGAGCATTCAAAACAGACAGCATGGTTTTGTAGTCTCAGTCTTTCCCACAGAGAGTATTATGCCAATTAGAGATTGAATTTGTTACCTAGCAGAAACAGCACTGGCCCTGTTGACAGGTAATCTGGGATAAAGTTAGAAGACAGAAAGTTCAGAAAGTCTTAGCTTGCTCTTGGACTTTCAGCTAGCTGAAGTAATTTGTTTGCTATGTATATCTTTATTATTTGAAGGCTACTCACTGCTGTATCAGGATCATTCCATTTGAACTGTTCCATGAGGTCTTGTTTCTGTAACACAAATTGCACAAGCACTTTTGCTGCTTCACAAACCTAATGTCATAGACATTAACCCCTCTGCTCCTCATCAAACAATGTGACAAGATCTCCAGTCAAACCAAACAAACTGTAGATCTACAACAGTTCACACTTAGTTTTGAACAGATCAATTGCAACAACTGCTTCACAACCCTGGAACAAATCTTTATTCTACGAAATGTAATTTTACATTTTAAAAAAATAAGCTCAGACACTAGATTATAAATATTTTCAGATCTATTTCTGCTTACAACCCTGGGAGGAATGGAATAAAAGACATACCTTCAAAAGTGTGTGCATGTATTTGCACACAATATTCAAAATGTTTGCATTCCCATACTAGGATAGGATGTGTTACCACAGCATACCAAAAGCAGAGGAGCAAATTGAAGTTCATGTTTGCGTATTAGTCTAATCCTTCTAGATGTTCTTTTCATTTACTCTTTAGATAGAACAAAAAAACCACAATACATGGCTAACTGTTCTCTGCATGCAATGTTTCTGAGATGCTTGGAATTCCAAAGAGGTGTGCAAGCAGAAGCAAAATACAGAAGACAACAGCAAGTCAGTTAGCAACTGAAAGAACAGGAAAAGAGAAATCGGGTAGTCAATTTTGCTCTGGCCCTGATACAGTCACACTAACGCTCTCAAATTCTCTTCTTGATGAGGATTCACATTCTCACTTTCAGAAGTGAGCTTCTAGTTCCACTGCCTGTTGATTTATTTATGTTTAACGCTCACCGTATGTATTCCTTCCACTTCTCCATTATTTAGATGTCTCTACTGCTGTGTAGGATTTCTTTCTAAATAACCTATCTCTTACCCTAACTTATCTTAAAATTCTTAGAATGATTCCCACTGTGACATTTCCCACCTCAGTGCATGTTTTTTGTGCCAGCAACCTACAGTTCCTTCTCAATATGTAAATGCCACTGCCTAAGCAAGGTTTTTTCACATTAAGTTCAAATCACAGGACTGAATCCTGCAAACCCTTCACACGCATACTACCTCCTCAGAGCTGTCCCTTATGTGTAAGGTTTGCAAGATCAGGTACCCAGTTTGAATGTAATGCTCTTCCATTGAAAGCACTTGGATTTGCATTTCTATCCTGGCCCTGCCTCATTGACATTTCCAACCCCATTTCTTTGTATGCAAAGCATGGATTTACTGAAAAAGGGGTGTTTTTTCCCCCCATGAAAAGGTATTTGCCAATGCCACCCAGAGATGTATTCTGACTTCTCTGATTTGAAATTTCACTAAGATTTTTATTTGCATGAAACTAGGGCATAACTCAGTATGACCCTACTAGGATATTCTGAATTTACATCTGCTGCAGCCACTGTGGGGAAAAAGTTGAATCAGTGTCACTTATCTAACTAAACAAATGGAATTTAAATGCCCATGTCTTCGGAAAAGGATGAAGTTCATTCATTTCAATCGTCACCAACAGCAAAGACACCATTCAGTTTTGAAAGTTGACAGTATTTTTGTATTTTCATTAAAAGGACATTTGCAATATGCAACTCAATCAAATGAAGCAATATATATATATATGATCAATTAACACTATCAACTGTGAGATAACTGTTTATTGAAATCAAATAAAAACATGATAGTGAGAGTTTTATGATAAGCAGTGGAAGTGCAGTGCAGACACTAAACATGTCTTCCTTAGCTTCACCATTTTTCCAGCTATTCAGCCAAATCCAGAAGGACATGCAAGGCTACCAAGTCATTTCCAGAAACCTTTCTTTCCCATGTTGGAAAGATTTTGAAATAGTGGACCTTAAAATGGCAACTTTATGATTTATAGAAAAGCTTGCACCAATTGATTGTACCAATCAAAATTGTGTAACTTTCTTAACAGTATCCAAAGCTACTTCTTTGGCTTTCACAAATGAGGACAGAGGGAAAAGTGAAAAGAACACCTCCTCTGCTGATAACTTACCATTCACCCCGTGGAAGAGATCACAATGCAGGCAAAATATGAGGTCAGCTAAATAAAAAGGCAGGAAGTTTGGGAAACGATGAGTTTGGAAAGAGTATAATGTAGAAGCTCAGTGATGTATAAAAAGTAAAATTCAGGCTTCACCAAGTAAAAAAAGAGAAGTTTCAAATAAAGAGGGAAAACAAACAATAGGAAAGAAAAGTGAGGGTTTTTATCAGGACAAAGAAATTAGCATAAAAAATGAAATGCAGAGAATAAGAAGGAATACAGGTGAAAGAAAGAACGGAGAGGGAACACTTTAAGGTGAGAGGAAGGAGAAAGACAAAATAAGAAAAAGAAGAGAGACTGCCAGGTGGAGCAAAGGGAAAGGTCCCTGAGTGAAAGCAATAACTTCTTTTTTTTCCACCCTTTAAAAAGCTTGACAATTTCTTTGGCAGAAAATGCTTGGCAGAGGACATTGGAACAGAGCAGGAGGTTTTAGAGGAAATTCAGAAATAGCAAAGAATTGAAGTGACAAAGGTCATGCTAGTTTAAGAGAAAAGAAAAACAAAGATATTGGTAAAGGGACAGGGAAATGTCTAGGAAAGGAGAAAATCTTTTGTGAAACTGAAAACTGCATGATGGTTCACAGTATCTTTTTTCAGCAAGGCATGGTGACACTGAAGTAGGACAAAGTCAATGAAACATGGAGTAGTAAAAAGAAATGCAAAGAAGTATACCTTTTGAAAGGACCCCAAGGAAGCATAAGGAATAAGGAACAGTGAAGGAGAGAAGATCAGGCAGGAGAGCTAAGAACAGCTAACAGATTGAATGAGAACAAGCTAAAAGGGTCAGAAGAAAGTAATTCAGTGAAAAGCTGCAGTAGGCAGAAATCACAGTGCCTGCCTAAGAGTATGGGTCTGTACAGGCAATGACCCCAAAAGGCTACAAGGGAGGGTAGGTGGGACACCATAGAGTGACAAGGACCTTCGCTGTGGAAGCCATGATTCCCTCAGCCTGACTAGATAACTGAGGAAAGAGGGAGAGCCAGGATCATTGAAGGAATGGAAGAAAGAATCAACAGAATGGCAGATGAAAGCAACAGAGGCAGATGAGAGCAGAGTAAGAAAGAATCAGATATGACAGATCCCATGTCTTGGGAAAAAGCAGCTAGATTTGGTTTCACTCATTCCTCCTAAAAAAGTAAAAAAATACTGAAAAGCTTCCAATAATCAAAATCTGTCTTGGCTACAAACCAAATTCACATTTCAGATTTCAATGGAAACTCAAAGTTATCTGCCATTATGTTTTGTTTGTGGCTTTAAGTATTTACGGATTAAATTAAGTAGCTGTTTTAAAAATAGTACCCACTCACATACATACATCAAAAGATTATTTGTTTTTTTTGAAATAGTGCTCCTGGGAAGATATTAAAACATCTGACGAAACCTGTAAGGCATTTATCACCCTTGTTTGCTGGACTGTAAATATATATCAAGCAGATACTGAAAATGAATTGTGTGGTAACTGAAAGTGATGGTTGTTGCAATAGACTTGATACTACACATCACATCTTAGTACAAGAGAAATTTCTGAAGCAGAGTTTTCAAAGCAAGGCTAAAAGAAAGATCTCGCGGCTCATAAGGAAACTTCAAGTGTTCATTATAATGACAGATAATTGAAATATACTATTCAGATTTTTAAGACTGTAAATAGGATATCACAAATGCACAGTGTGTATTTAATCATCAAATCTCATTGCTTTTGTGGCTCAGAAAGCAACTAGCATGCAAACAGTACACAACTTTTTCATTAAACCGAGAATTTTGGAGGCATAATAAGAATTCTGCTCTGGCTTGTCACATGTTCTGCATAAGGAGATGCATCAAGTGTCCTATGAAAAGTACAGTTTCTTCCCTTCTTTATTCTGGGGCAGAATTAAAGGACACAAGCAGGAATTTGATGCTCTGTCACAGGCAGATACATTTTTGTATCACAACTCCAGCACCAGATGCCTTCCATTTGCAGTGAAGCACATCCAGAGTAGGGGATGATTATTCGTGCATTGAGGGTCTGCATTTACTAACTATCCGCCACTTATTCCTTTCTGAAGTCGGAAAAGAAAATGAAAAGGAAAACTGCCTGATCCTTGAACATAGCTGCTTTTCAATGCAGAATGCTTCAATGCTTTTCCTTCAGAAAAGGATACCATTTTGTTTTATAACTGGCATGGCTTTGTTGGACAGTTCCCCTGTGGAGGAAACCAGCAAGATAAGCAGGAGAGGTTCTGAGGTATCCTTGACTCATCCTGCTTCTACTTAATGCTGCAAATTACCTTGCAAAAGTCCAGGGAGGCACTACAGTCCTGGATGGAGGCTTGCTCCCCTCCTAGCAATGTCAATTCACATTCTGTACAAGGCTGCTGTCTGATTAGTGATTGGGTGCGAGTATCAAAAAGCCCTACTCTTTTTCATATTTTTTATAAACAATAGCTATTAAAGGAAAACAAATTCCGTTTCTGAGAGGCTTCTGAAAAGAGAGAAAATGGTATCTAAACCAGATGTGAGGGTCATTCTTGAAGAAATTTTAATCAAATATTTCTGTATTATTTGAGTTTTTCCTTATTAGATTTGAGTGTGATCCTGCAAACGACTGAATGCCTATGCCTCTCAGGGAAGCTGGCATTGAGCACCACACAGTCGTACTAGTATCTTAAAAATCTCCCTAGGTCATTCATAAAGGCTAAAAGTAGCATTTTGGGGAAGGGAACTAGTGCTTTTTCTCCTTCCTCGGACCTTTTGGACTCTTAGAAAACATAAACTGAAATAACTCAGTGAGAGTTCGCCAAGTTTTGCCACAGTAAAGAATGAAGAAAGACTTGGTTCTTTAGAAGCAATAGCTACCCCATAAAAAATTCCAGTTCAGGGACAAGATTTACATTTCAAGCACTTTGAATACTTCTTCAAAATGTGATGGCCTTTGGCAGACAGCTGTGCTATTGTTACTGTCAGACCTAAGTTGATCTGTATTCTGTGATTTATGTTTCCTAGGACAAATATTTTGAAAAATTAAATCCCTATCTGGAGCCAGAGTATGATAATTTTGGGAATGTTCAATCCTGGGCTCAGTGTCAGTCCCTCCCTCAGTCTCAAATATATCCAAAGTTAAAGAAATTCTCAGTGATTACATTGTCAGGGTCTGTAAGACTGTAGTGTATTGGAAAGCCACCTTACTGCAGTTTTGGTTTTCTATACAGAGAGATAAAATTCACTCAGTACTACTATCTGATCAACTATACAGTCTGGTAGCATTCACACACACCTTCCTCCTTTGTCCTTCATCATGAATGTGGATTTTTTGCGTTTGAATAATAAAGTAATTAACAGACAAATGCCTGTAAAAGTATTTAAGCTAGCAAGACAACAAGGAAACAAAAAATAAAATTCCTGCTCCTAAGAGAACAGATTCTATTTAGACAGCAGTGAGCTACCAAAAAAAAAAGCCCAAGGAAAAGCAGTCATGACAGGAAATATGACATGACTGCCAAAGCATTTCTAACTAACCCGACATGTGAAAATCTGTTCCAAACTGCTGTGAAGCTTTGGTGCAAGACACATCCTGATGAAGGCACAACAGCCGAAACATTAGCATGTCTAATCTGATACAGCTAGGCAAGCACAAACATCTAACTGAACCACATAAAGTGTGTGTGTGTGTGTTAACTGCGAGTGAATGGACTTTGATTTCTCTCTTCAGGTCTACTGACAGCTCCAGATGACTTTACATAACTTAGCACACTGAAAGAGCTGAAACAATGGTTAGGTCACAACCGTTAATGCTATTAAACTAAAAATTATTATTGTTACTTCACTCTTTAAAGATTTTGTTTTATCTCTACATTTATTTATGCATGGAACACCTTGCCAGCAGAAGATACATAGACAGATACAGGAGAAGAGGTTCATAATTCCACAATCCCAGCTCCTATCTTCTTGCAACATCCTGGTTTGCAGATTCAACAAGTGAATTTGCAGTAATTGTTCTTCTTTTGAGTAATGCACTCACCCTCTTCAATCTACAGGTATCCTGCCACCAAATCTTTGTGAACAACAGAAGAAAAAATTTATAGTCTCCACTATGATCAGTCTTTCATTTTTTTTAATAAACTAAAAAGCCAGAAATTAATCTGACAATCTTGAAATTTATAGAGAGTTTCTTCAGGACAATTAGAGAATGAACAGTAAAAACCAAGAATGTACCCTCTATTTCTTTAGCATTCCAGTTCTTAAAGATGATTTGGAACAGGAAATAGTAGGGCCATGTAGGGTAAAGTAATATCTCTTATTAGACACATTATTTATCTGTGCTTTAAATTATGAGCTCCAAGGGCAGATATTTTGGATGACCAACTGTGTAAGTTGCCAGTACCACAGCACAACTGCAAGGAGTGGAGAGCTTGCAGAGGGTAGTACAGCTGTGGTGCAAACAGCAGCAACCCATGGGACAGCAAAGCCTGTAGCTTCCTGACAGGGAAAGGGTTGGTGTTACAGAGTCCTCTCCTTCCCAGCTGTGCATATCTGGTGCACCAGCACCAACACTAGCAGGTCTCTGACCTTTCAGGAGCTACCTTAGCTCACAAAGCCACAGTTGATTTGCTCAGGGTTTGTTTTCCAAAATCTCACATCTCCAGGCAGAGGGAGGATAGAATCTGCCATAATCAAGTTGAACAAAAGGCTTTTCTAGCCTGCTCATCCCATCTTCACTGGTGGCAGTACATGGATATCTGAAATCAGATTGAGCACATCATTTCAGTCCACTGATTTCTCATTAGTTTTTAAGGAGAGAGAGGCAAAGGCAACGAAGCTGGCAGAAAGGCAATGAAGCTGGTGAAGAATCTGGAGAACAAGTCTTATAAGGAGTAGCTGAGGAGTTGGGATTGTTCAGTTTGGAGGAGACTGAGAAGAGACCTTATTGCCCTCTACAACTACCTGAAAGGAGGCTGTAGCAAGGTGGGTGTTGGTCTCTTCGCCCAAGTAACTAGCAATAGAACAAGAAGAAATGGCCTCAAGTTTCTCCAGGGGAGGGTTAGATTGGATATTAGGAAAAATTTCTTTACTTAAAGAGTGGTCAAGCATTGGAACAGGCTGGCCAGGGAAGCTGCCGAGTCACCATCCCTGGAAGTGTTCAAAAATGTGTGGATGTGGTGCTTCAGTGTTAGTGGGCATGGTGGTGCTGAGTTGCTGGTTGGACTTCATGATCTTAGAAGTCTTTTCCAACCATAATGATTCTACGATTCTATGAATATTAATTTATCTTCAATTATTTCAGCTAAGCTAATGGGTTAGCTCTTAATTCTCCAATTTTTCCTCCTCAGAACCTGCATAAATAAACTTTCCTATCACACAGAAAGAAAAAAAAAGCTTCCCAATGATATACTATTTTTAAGGAAGCCATATGTAGCTCTGAAAATTCATGTCCACTGAAAACTCTGTGGAGCACCCAGCATAACTTCACACATGCAGCATCTGTCTCCTCAAAGAAAACAAAAGAAGAAACAAAACAGAAGTGGCCTGTCAAGCAAAGGGATGGACCAAGTAGCTAAACGTGATCCCTCTCTCTGCAGCTGCTTGTTGCTGCCATCACAACAAAGCAAACTCCAGATAGGCATGGCTGAGGAAAGGGAAGTTCCTGCAGCAAATTCAGCCTACAAAGGACAGATTAGAGGTCAAGCAATTTAGAAAATGTCTCTTCTCTTTCTAGTGTGCCTTGTACCACAGCTTCGTCTTGTTTTGGTAAACTAACCTGCTAACCTGCTAACTCTCTGACTCCTTTCAATGCCTTCTGCCTTAAGACTACAAGATCTTTAGAAAATGATGGATGACACCCGTGGTGATCATTCAAGGGTTTAAGGTTCTTGCAAAAGATCTGCTTTATTTTCTATTTGGTTTTAATTGGCTGTGAATAACAACAAAAAGAGCTTCACAACCCCCTGACCACAGTCTCTGTCTGGGAACTTCAGCCCTTAAAGGCACAGTCCCCACTGCCACAGTGTTCTCTTGAAGTTAGGAGAGTGACATTTCAAAATGTACACAATAAACTGACAGATTTACATCAACCTCATAAACATGCAAACTGTTCTTTACATGTAGACACACAAATAATTTATAGTTGTGTATTGTAGTCAGTTATGTTTACAGTATGGTACAGGCACTTAGCATCTGTGCATTAGCTTATTTGAAAATAATCTACCTGTGAGAAACAGAGATCATTTTAAGATGAGCATGTTAATTACTGGCAACTTAAAGGTGACAATTAAGTTTCTCTGGGTTTCTTCTCTTTCTCTGTCCCTAGCTGAGATATGTGCTTTAACTCAGTTACATAGATTAAATCAGCATAAGTCAATCCTAATATGCCAAAATTGATCCTGAGACCACAAGCTCTTGTGTGGCTGTGCAATGATATGGATTGAGAAGTTGATCCAGGCTAAAATTACCTCAGCAAAGTAGAGGAAAATAAAAAGACAAAGAAAGAAAGTACAGCTTTAACACCTTGAGGAGGAGGAAGAGGAGAAGAACCACGTAGTCCTGGTGGGAAGAGAGCACAGGGGTTTTTTTGCAACAGTGTCAATTCATGTTGGCTTACCTTATTTGTGGAATTAAGATATCAAAGGATGCTGTTTCATGTCAAATCAAATCTGACTGTGGGATTCCACCAAATAGGGTAGTCCTGTATTCTTCACATGTGTCTGTCCCTGGTCTCTTGCTGGATCTCATGAGTGTGTGGATACGTGAGGTCATCTTTAGTGGTCCCATTTGCTCCCTAGTTTGCACTCTGTAGACCTGCAGTGTCAAAGCTGGTGCAAGGATGGTGGGAAAATGAAAGCGGTGTGAAGTCAGAGGAAGGGCACTCAGTGTCAGCCTGCAGTTAAATCTGATTAAGGATACAGTGAAATTGCACCTAAAGGCCACAGAGGCAACAGAAGAGTGTCTTACTCAAAAGCTCTTTTCTCCCACCTACTCATAGTGATCCGACAAGCTCTGTGGGAAGATTTTGTCACAAGTACATTGGCTATCAGAGTTTGGGACTCCTATCACATCCTTTCTGCAGGAAAGGTTAACTTCTGGTTAAATCATTAAAAGATAAATCCACATTTACTGTTTGTTTTGGGTTTTTTGTTTTGTATTCTGGAGTATAACTGGGAGAGAACATGAAGAAAGCATGTGCACAACTATTCATCCTACCAAGTGATCTTAAAACCCCACCCTTTCATAGACTTCAGTTCCCTGAAACGTAGGCAGGAACCATGTCCCTAAAATGCTAGCAATACTTTTGAGAGCACATATCTGGTTGTGCAAAGCCTCTGGGGTCCTCAGTCTGTGCCACATATTGCACATCTGAGCAAACTCTCAAATATGATGTATATCTTCTTCCAAAAGAGAGGAAAGAGGCACCCACCTTTCTACTGCAACATATTACATTCTGCTTCCTACTTATTTATGTCTTGGTGAATGAGGTCTACACACAAGTGAAGGCGATCCTCCTTTTTGCCCACACTCTGCTCTTGGCCCTGTAATTCCTCAGTCATGCCTTCATGAGAAAATGAAAGGATTAGGATATATATGCTGGATCCAAACTGTCGTAGACTCATAAGAAAAAAATAGTTCATCTAGTACAAGCTCACCCTGTGGATCCAAATCTGTTTTAAAAAAAGTATTTAAACAGTAAATTTGTCCTGGCAGATTTCCTGCCAAATCACCTATCACCTGTCCTCCTGCAGTCAGCATGAAGCCAGCATTAATAGTGCACCATGTGTTCTACTTAATTTGACAGAAATGTAGTCATATGCTCAGGCCTGATCCAGACCAAATCTGCAATTGGAGGTGATCTGGTGGTTTACAGATCTGGTATTCCTGAACACAGAACCACAGACCCAGTAAAATGAAACTCAGTAAATCCTCCAGTAATCCTCAGTAAATCCTCCACCTGAAGTTGCAGGAAATTTCTAGTGGTACGAATCATGCAACACAGATTGTTTTATTTTTTTCTCAGTTCTGAACAGAGTGTTCTGTAAGAGGTCCTCAAGTCCTTCCTCAGTTGTTCTGGGGTGCTGAATCTACTGACAAGCTCCAAGGCTCAGCACAGAGCACTCCAGCAAATTCCTGCCTATACAAACTTTTTATTCTTCTGTGCTTGTCATGAGAAGAAGCTTAGCAGTGGAAACCTACAGTTTGTTTACTTCCAGAGGTATTGGCTTTTTTTCAGTGTAAACTAAACTGCTTTTTATGTAATTTGTCACCAGAAACAATGTCCAAAGTAATTTAATAGGTGCTCTAATTGCTTTCAAATTAATAGTCCAATCATTTCCCATATAACTCAACACTCCCAGAGAAAACCCTCTGAATTAACGGTGCTGTGGTTATACTCTGTGTCTGTGGTACGCTCCATATGCATACACTCCAGCACTAATGCAAATGCTTGCAGAGTCACAGCTAACATAGCCCCATACAGTCTGCTGGACTCTAAATCATGTACATGTAATTCTTCGTGTTTCTATAACTGTTTTTTTCTGCAACAATTTCTATGTTCTCCATTTCAATGGAATATTGCCTACCTTCCATAATTTTTCATCAAGATATGGGGAAATCTCTTCTTTTACAAATTCCAGGTATCCTCCTAAAGTCTTCCAGCAGTCTGCAGTGTTTGAAATCTGGCCTCCTGAGGACACTCAGAACCCAAAATTTAAAAATAAATTCTTTTTTAGTCTGCCTTACGAGGAGGAATTGTGAACTTCCTTGTAATTTTATCTCCTGTCTGATGCCCTTGTTTAAAATTATGCCATTCATTTATTTTTTCAGCTTCTCATGGAGTATATAATTCTTCAGATAGAATAATGTTTTCTCAGTATTCTGTTCTGCTTGAAGAAATTATTAAACTCAGAATTACTACACCCATCCATTGCCAGAGATAATGGAAACTTTCATCTTTTTCTTTTCTGCTTCCTTTGTTTGCAATGTAATCAAAGTTAAATAGAGTGAAGTACAGCTTAAAGAATAGAATTTAATAGAATTTAATGTGTGAAGGGCTTCTAAACATCCTTCCTTCCACTCAGCTCTTTTCCCAGGTACATTCATATTTCAGTTTTCTCCAGAGGCACCATTTTTTTGCAGAATGCCTGGTTTATTTGGTGCACAGATTCAACTTGCAGTGCCGAATGAAGACGGAGGGACTCTCCATCAGCAGGGGGCAGACAGAAGCAGCCACATCCAGCAAAGGAAAAGAACGGCAAATGTCAGCAGCAGCACCTGGAAGGTGAGGTAGGATTGAGCTTCACCCTTCCTCAGCCTCTATAAGAGCTGCAGTTTATGGCGCTTCCACATGCAGGCTGCAAGTGCATGAAACAGCTGTAACCTCATTCTTGAAGCTAGTACCTCTGCCTGTCTTCCATAGCTGCTCACTTATTCTAGAGAACTGAGGAAAGATGCCATAAGTAAGGAGAGGGTGGCAACGTCAATACAAGGTGCTCATCCTCATAGGTCAGATTGCCATTGAGGCACTGATTAGCACTAACAGTGGGGAACGAAGGGTAATACGTATCTCACAGTGTAAATTAACAGAGGGAAACAGCACCTAATAATAGCCAGCCTGTACCACATTCGGTCCTATAATGGCACGACTCTATATCAGTATCCACTATTGAAAGCCATTCTGCTCAGTAATTCTGAGTACTATGCTTTCTTGATCATGAAAAAAAGAGGAGATATTATTTTCAAAGAATACTGTTTCTGCAAGAAGTTACTACACAGGCACCAAGATGTATCCTATAGTCTTCAGGGAGCAGGAGGTAAAGGATGTGAAAAGGGACACGATGAGAGGCGTGGAACAAGGCAAAATCAGATGACATGTTGAACATGATTTTGTCCTAATATATAGTCAGCAAAACTGAACAGGAAATGTCATGGGTACAGGCTTTCTTATGCCATTTACTGTACTTCCCACTTCCAGGCAGGACAGATAATTTCACCAGAACATGCTCTTCAGCTTTCTTACATGGAAAGAACAAGGAAGTACAAAAATGCACAAAAATAGAGAGATTAAAAATAATTAGCAGAGTGTTTTCAAAATTTCAAAGAGGGCTGATTCCACTGCATCTTGGCTATGACTTTATCTTGTTTTCCTTTACTTTACCTGTCTTCACTATAAAATATGGTACCAAGGCACAATGCTCACGTGCACATCTTAACTTTCCTAACTTTGAGTACGTCTGAATCCAAAGATTTGGTTCAGGCTGGGTAGAAATAATCTCTGGTCTGAATCTTCTGTTTCAAAGTCCGAGGTGCCTGGAACTAGGCTCAGAAGTATCTCAGTCCAATGTACAGATACAGAATGAGAAGACTTCAGGATTTTAGAAAGAGCCCAAACCCCAGGGAAACAAGCAAATTTTAGATGACACAACAGTGCACTGCGACTAGCTAGGATGGTGTTAAATTTCTTCACAGCAGCCAGTATGGTGCTGTGCTGTGTATGGTGCTGTGCTGTGGATCTGTGACCAAAACACTGCTGACAACTCACCCATGTTTTAGCTATTGCTGAGCAGCAGTTGCACAGCATCAAGGCCTTTAATATTTCTCACTCTGTCCCCTACGAGCAAGGAGGCCACCAGAGGCTGGGAAGGGACACAGCTGGGACAGCTGACCCCAGCTGACCAAAGTGATGTCCCATGCCATATAACATCCTGTTCAGCAATAAAGACTTCAGGGGCTGTCTTTCTGAAGTAGCCATTGCTTACAGACTGACTGGGCATCAGCCTGCCTGTGGGAGGTGGTGTTTAATTGCCTTTGCATGATTTCTTTGTTTGTTTGTTTTTCCTTAACTTTTCCTCTTCACTTATTAAACTGTTTTTATCTTGACTCATGAGGTTCTTTTCACATTTGCTTTTCCAATTCTCTCCCCTATGCCAACTGGGGAAGGGGGAGGGGAGGGGGAGGTGAACGAGCAGCTGGTCGGTGTTCAATTGCTGTCCAGAATCAACCCATCACAAAGAGGAAAGCATATTATTTTTAAAAGAGAATAAAATAATTTCTGCGCTAATTCTATTGAATTGAAAAAGAAATTAAATAGGAAAAACACTCTTTATTTTTCAAAGCAGGGTATGTTCAGGGGCCATAGTCCATGGCTACACTTAAGCATGTAACAAACATTTGTCTCAGGTGCCACTTCTTTATTACTAGGCACTAGATTTAGATAGCCTGATTAGGTTTCCACTCAGTAAAACTGAGCTTCCTAAATATGAACAGAAGTTTTATCACTACTAAAGTCTAAAGAAGAAATTTTAAGAGGTCTATAAATCTTTTACTCCTCTGTAGCAAATGCACTATCCAGACACTAAGTAAGTTTCACAACACAAGAATGAGACAGTTAAGTATGTTTTATTATCCCATTTTAAAGATAAGGAAATCAAGAAAGAGAGATGGAGCGATCTGTGCAAGGCTACAGAGAGTTAGGGCTGGCTGACTTTCCTTTCTCTAAACCCCGCCTTCAGGTCTGTGGATGACATTCTGTCTCTGCCAATAGTCCATGTAGTTTTTTATCTTTGTTTCTTTGCGAATCCTGAGACATGAGAACATTTGGAGCAGTCTATGTCTGATACAATATTCGCTACGATTATGTTAAAAATCCCTACTGATGATGAACCACTACCTCTGTCATGCATGACTGATATACCAATTTGTGCAACATAAAAAGGCCAGAGAGGTGCATAGTTTAATTTTGTTTATTTATGCTTGCCAATTTAATCCTTCCTTTAATAATTCAACAATAGCACTGCTGCCCCTCCCCCTTAATTAGTCACTGGCTCTTTAAACAGAATGGCAATGATCATGAGAGTCTCTTCATGTCTTTCAAGTTACAGTAGAGGACTCAGAGATATTTTTTTCCCCTAAGTCGCTGTTGAATTTGACAGCAGGACTATTCATTGCAGAACCAGCCGCAATTAGAGCAATTATGCAGATCACATGTCTTTCCAGTTTAATAGTTCTTTTCTTTTCTTTTCTTTTTTCTTTTCTTTTCTTTTCTTTTCTTTTCTTTTTTTTTCTTTTCTTTTCTTTTCTTTTCTTTTCTTTTCTTTTCTTTTCTTTTCTTTTCTTTTCTTTTCTTTTCTTTTCTTTTCTTTTCTTTTCTTTTCTTTTTTCTCTTCTTTTCTCTTCTTTTTTTCTTCTTCCTTTTTTCTTTTCTCCTACTGCAGCTTCTCTAAGCCAAAGAGGAGCATAAGGAAAGACAGACAGAGAAGTGGACCACCTACTGACTAGGTCCCACCATGGAACTGGAGAATTTGTTAAATAACTTTGTGCTGGAGGAAATTCCTGCGGGGTGCTTTGCATTGCAGCTTGCCAAAGGTCATCATCACAACAGCACCCCATGCTCTGTTCCTGCTTCCCAGGCAGGAAGGGGATGGCACACTCGGCAAACACTGATATACCTCTGTTCTCTGCAAAGTGGTTTAGAGTGGATAACTGGACTAAACTATGAATCAGAGAGGAACCAACACAAAGGATATCAAATATAGAGTAGCCTGCATCATAAAAGTTGCAGAAGGAAAATGATCTTAGTCTTAGGCACCTGTTTATCTAGCCCCCGTCTCACAAAGAAAAAACAGGTCACTAATTAAGACATGATATGAACAGTGTTCCTTACCGAAAGAGCATACTGACTTTAGTAAGAACTGTGGGCTTAAAAAGCATCTTTCAAAAATCTATCCTCTGTCACACTAGATACCTCTATGCTTGTGAGATCCTGACCTTCAAAGAACAGTGTGGACAAAGTAAGAAACTGCTGACCCACAAAACATAGTTACGAGAGTAATTCTGATCCTCCAGACACAAAAACTCTTAAAAGCCTAAAAATCTGAGTATTGCCCTTAAATACTTAACTGAAAGGAAAATTAAAGATATAGACTGTCATCTGCAACATGATTTATTGCCTTGTCAACAATACCTTCTAGTCCTGCTTTTTCAAGTTAGCTATCAAGAAAATATCTCAAATTCCCTGTGAAGCAAACAGAGGTATTATGTCCAAGCTTCCAAATTATATAGATAACTTTAGAAACAAATAAGTTACTTGGTGACATCTACTAAACATGCAAACAAAATTGAGTCAGACAGCTGACCATCCCTGAAAAAGATCATGCAGTAAGATAACAAAGAACTGTTGGTGCATCAATTGCATATTTTAATTCCAGCTAAACTTTTAAAACAAACCAAACATATCCTTAAAGCAAATGTAATGGCACAGAAATTTTATCTTCCACGTGGACAACTTGGCTTCATGTGAGAGCTCAATCAGCAGCAAACATTACACATAAGTTTGCAAAATGTTTTAGACATCAATTCAATATAAGAGAAAAATTTTGAAAAATTTGCCTTTTAGATATGTGGATTTTGGCCTATAGACATCAGGAGAAGGTAAAGATATTCATGAGGTTAAACAGAATTGGTTTTGTTGTTCATTAGTTCTAGGAGTGTAAAAATATATTTCCTACATGAGTGTGCATGTTATGTAGCCTTTTATCCCTCCTGTCCTCCTTCTCACATACCTCACAGAGAAGGGATACATCCACATCCAAATGCAAGAAGCGTATTCTAATTATGAGGGTCTGACAATGAGCTGCTGCACTCACACTGTCAAAACCTCCAGCACAGTACAGCCCTTTTGTGTTGTCTTGCTGGAAGAAACAGATCCAAGAAGGTTCAAATTTCACTGCTTATTCTCCTCATGAGACTGTAGTAAGAAATGTGTAATACAGACATTTTCATATCTCAACAACTTGGGGATCTGCATCTGTCTTTTGAGAGAATTTGCAACTAAGAAAGCAGGAAAAATTTAAGGAGGTTTGCACAAAAATCAATGGAGTTTAAAGGTGAGCTGCAAGCCATCTTCTGTATGTCTCCCTGTCTTTCTATGCCGTGAGTTCTGTGGATCAACAGTACAAATATGATTGTATTCCTAGACAAACACATTACACACACATACACAGACCTCTTAACTTGCCATCTATCTGTACACAGGACTGATTTTAAAAGCCTTTAATGAAATTATTCTTATTAATTTCAAATGTCTTTCAATCATGTCCCTAATCAAGCAGTTTGACATTAATGAGACTCACTTTATTAAGGATTTCCTAAAAGTTTAAGTTCGTATCTTGATTTTACTTGATCTATAGCAAAACCCCATGTGAAATGCATAGAACGATGATTTTATCTTTAATTAGGCTTTATTAAGGGCTTCAAATGATTTAAACATTTATGCTACTTTGACAGCCAATTAAGGACATCAGTTTACTGTAAACATTTGAAAAGGGTAATGAAAGCTTTTAATTTCTCATGTCTGAACCACAGGAAGTTCTTCATCTACTTGTAGCTTTTACCTATTCAGATAAACAAAATGAACAATGTCACCTGTAGCTTCCAATGCATTTTAACAGCTGGAGGGTCTGAAGGAAAATCTTTGTTATGTTTGCTATATACAGTTTCACACAAGCAAGCATGATAGGTATGAGTGGCCGCTCCTCTAATAAATACAGGGTTATGAGATGACTTCAAGTTGCCCTTGTCATTTCCATGGTCTCCTTCTAATGCACATAGGAGGGAAGGAGCAAGGAGTAATGTCACAACACACATCAAATATGTCTTGTGTTTAGCTGTGCTGTCACACTGAGGTACTATATGCTGCACTTGGTATAAACCCAGTATGGTAACCTCTTTCTGTAAGTCACCATTTCTTCAAATTAGTTTATCTGGCTGCTCCAGGGGCAGTATAGCAGATTGGTTTTCCTAATGATAACTTCATGGTCAAGCCAGAATTCAGCACAGATAATTTTAGCAGTTTTTCATGGAATGTACAGCTGTATTTCTGAATATAACTTGTTTTCTCATATTTGTCTTTGTTTTACATACACTTACAGGTGGTTTTCCAACATATTATGCAACATGCTATGTTTAAAAAATCTTCTTTGAACATCTGGAGATAAAACTTTTGAATTAACAGTTACATTTTCATCATTTTTAGAGTCTGTCAGGCTTTGAGCTTCACTTTCTTGCCTTTCCAAGAATAATCTGGTAATCTCTTCTGAGTTTTATCAGGTCACTCCAACTTTCTGTGATACTCCTTGTGAATGGATTTCATTATCTAAGAACAAGTTTCCTTGAGACATTTAGTTGCTACAGCTGGCTTCCATCTGTTAACTTCTCATCCTGACAGTGGCTCCATGTGACACTGGAGATGAAAAGCTTGCCAGTGGTATTATATTGTTTTCTCTGTTTATGTTGAAAGGTTTTCCGTTTGGTCCTCACCTGTGGTAATACTGGTGCCGAACAAAGCATGTTCTGTTGGAGGAGGAATTCTGGTTCTCTTAATGCATGCAGTTGAGCTCAAGCATAATTTCCTGTAGCTGAAGCAACAGTAACAATATTATTCAGAAATGGTTGCATCATCTTTGTCATATTGAGACCATCCCACAGCTAAGTTACAAAATTTGTCTGTGCATCTAGTGAATCCAAATAAGGAATAAATACATATTTGGACCCACACTGGAGACAGTAAGCTGGCATCATACAGATACATGACCTGAATCAGTGCCCTCCCCAAATATGCTGTAATATATTGCTCCGATTCAGTAAGCTGGATCCTGCTCACTGTTACACTAATGTAAAGCTTGAGTATTTCTTCTGACGACAACAGAGAGTGATATACAGCTGTGGAACTGATCAGAAAACTGGCCAAAACTAGAGCTGAGCAAGCAACTGAGAACACAATTGACCAAGTGAGCACAGGACTATGTCCTTGGAAGTCTGTTCCACATTACTGGATTCCCCTGCCACATTGGAAGTAACAAGATTGAGGATTCAGTTCCTTTTACTTTTTATTGAATGTCTACCGGAAAAATTGTCATTTGTTATTATATTAGTGCTGGGAGTGATTATATTGTCTCTGGTTTTGTTTACTTTATGGATGGATACATGAAGTAAAAAGTGAACTAAGTGACACAGAATATACCAAAATCCATCTGTGTTGGCAAACTCTAACTGAACATGTAAATCAGAGGGCATTGCTTCCATCCTTGATGGTATGAGTGTACTCTTCTGGTCAGAATAAGGTCTTCAGAAAGCCCAGTCTTTTTTATCTCTCAGGGAGAGCTAGCATGGATTGAACATTTTAAGCTGCTGTCTCTCAGGGTCACACATGCCTTGCTCAAGGCACCATTCTCAGAAAAATAATGGTAAGATTAATTTGCTGGGTAGAGCTTCAAAATGTAACTTCTAAATGTCACATTCACATTGTGTGTGTATCTGTCAGAATGATTTTGTTGCATTCATGAGACTCTCATGAAAGGTTCAGGGAACTTAATGAGATGGCATATCAGTTGTGGTGATAAGCTATATACTACAGATATACTTCTAATACTATGGTTATTAAAGTTTAGGGCTATGATCTGCAGAACTGACAAAAACAACTCCTTTCCTGCATTTCAGCAAATAGTTATAGGGTAATGTACATAACAGTCACTGAGAAAACAATTCTTCAGAATACAAGAAAGTTAAAGCTTTCCAACATGCAAAAGCCATCACTTTCAGGGCAGCTCTCCATAGATGCTCTTTTCTTTTTAATGATGATTTTGGCAGTGGTTTTTTGGAACTGCTAACTATCACAAATATGCATTCTGTACATTAAACAGGTCTCTGTATCATATTTATTTTGTGGAATAATCTGCATTTTACAGCACAAAGAAAAACAGTGTAAAAGCAAATGGCCACAGAGAAGTGTCACTTTTAACAGGTATCTTGGCAAATGTTCTCACTTGCTTTGTTTGCTCTGTAATTGCTCAGCTGCTGAATCAAAAAAATTAAAATATAAATATTTGGCTCTGAATTATCCAACTGAGGAATCAACACAGAAGAGACAAAGGTAAGGCAGACACAGAAGGGAAGACTGAGTGAAGTGCTCATGGGTGCAAAAGAATGTGTGTTTTAAAGAACAGTGTTTTTTAGAACTAATGTTTTATATTTCTTCCACAACGAGCGAAACTTTTCCAGGAGCAAACTCATTTCCTCGTGAACTGTGGGCGTTTAATTTCCCAACAACAGAGGAAGGTGGCAAAAACTGTCTTTTGCATCATGCACAATATAAATCTACACCAAAGTCACTTTCATGAAAAACACTTAAGACCCCTAGAAAATGTACTTTATTGTCAGTATCACACCATTTACAAAGCTGGGACATTTAACAGCAATTAATATATAAAGAGTTGGTAAATCATTAGTCAAACCCACATAGTAAAGTGGCACAGTAGTCTTATCTGTTATAAAATATTTCAGCATTAACTATGACCAAGGGCTTAACTTTTCTATCTTCATTTTGGTAATAAATTATTTTCTTTTATTAATTCCTTCTTTCATTCCTTCTTTATCTTTTCTCTCTCCTGTGCCCTCCTCTCTTGTTATATAACACAATAGAACTGAATCAAAAGTCCACCTAAAAATGACCTGTAGATATACAACTGGGAACTTAGCTAAATTTAAGACCCAGATTATGCTTTGTGTCTCTAGATGTATTAATTTCACTTGTTAGTTATCATTCTCCAGACACTACTTTTCAGACAAGGAATGCACAGGTGAGCACAACTGGATAGATATGATGCTTACATAAAATACAGTACTCCCAGAACTTCCTCAGAGAAATGAGTTGCCTGAATCAGTGAGCAGCTAAACACATCCAGATCCCACTTCTTCCGTCACAGGTTACTTCCTCCAGTGCTGGCTTACACAGCACTGTGCTGAAGATGCACCAGTGCTATAACTTCTGATTCAGAGTTACCATTAATCACCACTGCAGGACTCTGCACTTTGAACGTGGAGTACCAGGTACAGAGCACTAAGATATTATCAGTCATGAAGATATACCTTCGCAAGGATCTCTCAGTGATGCTGTACTAGATACACACCATCATGGTCATTATCATTCATGAAAACTTCCAGCTATAATGTCCCTTGTTTTCCATGATAAACAGAGATGGGCACAGAGAACAGCATCCCATGAGCAGGACATACAGAATAGATGCCTTGGTGGGAATAAAGGGGAAAAATGATGGGAGGGACAAAGAGGGAAGAGCAAAATCTTCCCTAGAGCAGAAAGATGAGCCGAGAAAAAAAGGCAGATAGACTACAGAAAGGAAAAAATAATATTTGAAGAAAAGGATATGAAGGAGAGAATGTGGTAAAGGGAAGAGCTCTCATCATTGGATTACTTTGTCCTTTCTACCAAATCAAAGAATGCTAAAGAGGCTCTGACAGAAAGTGGCAGTGCACCTCTGCTCTTTAGCAGGCAGAGCACAGAGGCATCTGCAAAGATGTGTATTCTCTCTATCCATTATAACAGAAATGCCAAAATTGACTCCATAAAGAACTGACATAGCAAAATGAGTTTCTGAGGTAAGAGATCAGTGTCATCACCTTGGAAAACACTCTTCACACTCACAGTATCTGTCTTTGTAGATGGGCCACTCTTACTGGATGTCTGAGTTTCTGCCCTTCATCTCCTTTCAGACTTAACATCTGCCAGGATGTATCAGACATAGCTGAATCTTTTTCCATTTTTCTTTAAAATTAATGAACAACAAATGGGAATTTCCATTTTTCCACTCTTGGCATTGGTTTAATTACTACTGCAACTGGGAAGACCATATACAATTCCACCAGTGGTCACACTACCCTTCTGTTAGGTAAACCCTTTGACTTCTTCACTATTCAGGAGCAAGGAAGTTTGAGAACCGTATCTTAGGAGAAAAGGCTGTTCCACAGCTGTGACCTTGAACTCCTTGAAGAAAGAATTATTACAAAATTAGAACAGATTTTTTTCTTATTCAACCACAAACAAATAGAGGCCATCTGTCCTAAAATACCCTTTTTCAACTTCTTCCTTGTCTGGAATAGAGAGTGTTAAAAATCTTGCCACACTTCCTAAATGATAGGTTGGTGTTCTTTCAGCCTCCTTCCCCATTAACAAACTCACCACTTCCAGATCATATCTTTTGTTAGACACAGGCTGTAGTAAAGAAGCTTTTTTTTCAAGGCCCAACAAATTGCACCAAACAACGTCCATGGAAAGAAATGGCAGGCGTATACAGGAGCTGCACAAGGAGCAGTGGAGAGCCTCAAGTTAAAATGGATGCTCCAAAATTCCTATTTCTGCACATAGTGGAAAAGGTGCTCAGGTTCCCTTACAGATTAAAAACACGATTTCTACTTGCTCACACCACAAGAAGAAGGCAAAGAAGATTAAACATAATCACTCTATCATCATGAAGTTAGTTTCTTAGGCTGCACATTAACATCATGATAAGTCTCATGGAAGCAACTGAACAAATACAAGGGAACAAGAACTGAGAAGAAAATCCCACATCTAAAGAAGGTACCAAGCATGGCTGTGAAACAGCTGAATACCAATTTTCCTACTGAAGGGTCTGCGATAGTCTCTGAGACGTGTTTGGGAACAAACAGAACTAGCACAACCATAGCTTATGAAATGAGGGTGGGCCATGCTGGAATATGTGGGATTACATTTTCTCTCTTCAGGTAAGGACATTTAGCTATTATTTTTTAATGATGTTTATAGTTTGAAAATTGGGTTGGATTCTCATTTGCCACTGGACTACTCTTTTTAGCAAGAATATAATCTCAGCCATAAGCTAACAACAAGATATTGGCCTAAGAAAAGAACAGTGAAATAAATGGTGATTTTACATTTGATGTATTTTATGATAGGAAAGGAAAATCCTATACCTACTTACAGTATAGCTGAGTCAGTTTTACAGAAAAGGGTAGCTATAATAATTCTTACTCAAGGGACGATTGAGAAACAAGTTAACTGGAATGTTAACTCAAGTGACCTTGAGTGAAAAAAACCCAACTTCTTCCATGTGTATGAATTCACTCAGATGAGTCATTTCAGATAAATTATCTTTCCACCATCATACCCAAGGGGCCCAAGATGACTTCCATAGCTAAAAATTCATAGGCAAACACTAGAAAAGTAATTTTGATGCTTACTTTCCGTGTGTTTCTGAGATTCTATAATTGAAACTTTACAATCCAGTGAGAAGTTGGAGGGGGAAAATGTGCGGTTCTTCCAAAAAAACCTCGGGATTTAGTGCCACAGGATGCTGGGTCAGGCACTGAAGCCAGCTGAAAAAGATTCCTGCTTCCACCATCCTTCTTTCTTCTCCATAGCCACTCATCCCAGCTATGCACTGTAGGTTGCCAGTAAAGTTAGTACAGCTATTCACACTGTCAACTAGATCTCTGAAATAAAAAGAAAAATTAAAAAAGGAAAAAAAGAGAAAGATGTAAGTTACTGTTATTTTAATGACACTGTAGACTTCAGCCCCATCAAGAGATGCATCTGCACAAATGGGAAGATGGCAAACAAGTATCCTGGCACAAGCATCAGCACAAACAGTGTGAGCTACTTCAGATAGTTTTGCAACTAACGCGAGCATATTTTCAAATTATGCCTGCCAGTATGGTCAGAACTATAGTGAGGTAGGAGCCAATCCTTCAAAAAAGACAATAAACACAATCAAAGGAAGAAAGGTAAGAGAAAGCACGGAGTGAAGAGAATGGAAAAATATGCTGTGCAGACTTATTCATAAAAACAAAATGAAATTCACATGGCAGCATCTGTCCAATTACCAGTGATCAAGAAAAGCCCAGGCTCATGCCTATTCCAAGGTCCAGACCCAAATTCTTTTTCTTCACTACCAACAGATAGGAAATAAAGGATCCTGTTCTTTCCTTCCTTATGTGAATCGCTGAACTTCTCCTATTAAATTGTTCAGGAGAAATGCGCGGCTTGGGCCGCGGCTTGGAGCACAGCCTGGGCAGAGGACTGCTCTGCCAAAGCCCCATCCCAATTTCTTTCTGATCCTTTCTCCTGCCTCAGACTCTTTATCCCTCTTGACTACTTTCACTCACCCTGTTTCTTGTCTTCTCAACATTCAGGGCAGAAGGCTCATTAAAGACAGCTGTCAATTATCATACTTACTCCAACAGTGACCAAGAACTGCAGACAGCAATTGTTGCATGAGAGTCATGCTTTGTGGTGGACTGCACTCAGAATTAGGGGTACAGACCCTATAGTCTACACACTAGGAACAGTGAGAGGCATGCCCAGTGAGGAGAGGCAATCTCGAGGTACTGGCTGTTGAACACAAAAAAGTGTCTAATGTACAGGTGAAAACTGTCACTCAAAATTTCAACATATATAGGTGGCTTTTCATGGGAACAGCGATATACTCAATACAGGGATCACATCCTGTTTCAATGCATGAGGAGGCAGGAAGTTGCTAAGGAAAAAACTGCTAATATAATTGATCATATGCAAAACCACTGTTTTATTAAAAAACAAACATACCAAAAACACAAACAAAGTTTATTCTTTTCAAAAACAGTTGAAGTTAAAAGTAAATAAAATCAGAGACAAGCCTGAAGCATGGAAAACTGCAGATCAAAGAATTGTGTACCAGCAAATTGGATCGCATGGTGGCTGGTGTCAAGTGACCTAGCTGCACTGTTTATAAAAAAGTCATGGTTGAAACTAAGGAAATCTAAATACTTCTTTGGATTCCAAAACTATCCATCTTTCTAAGGCAACCTCTAGATGACTCCCTGACACAACCGCCATTCTTTGAAGATTTTTCTTCTCTTCCCTGAAGAGTATTCTTTCATCTACTATGCTCCAGACTCTCTCAGTCCAAAAGCTGATGAAGATGTAACCCCAGTTCCTTCTGAAAATGTTCTCTGTTCCGGAAGGTCTTCAGGGTCCAGCATGTCTGCTTGCAGGACTTCTTCCTGGAGGACTTTGGGCTGCCACTTCCTTTGAATAGATAAGCCCTCTGTGGTTTCCTCCTTAATTATGACCGCAGGGTGCCTAACACATCTCTGGAGCACTGATCTTTGAAACTCACACAGAAAACTGCAGGAAAGTTGAAATGAAGCACAGCACAGAGGCTGCCAGAGCTCATGAGCCAGAGGGATTTTCATGCTGGGAAAGGACTAGAAAGGAAAGAATCATTTCAGGGCTAGGTAAGCAAAATAGCGAGAAGAAAAACAGTTAGATCAAACAGGAGGAAAATGAGAAGAGGAACTGGGATCAGATCCTGGATCACAATCATTTGGAACTAACAACAGAGGTGAGATTCAGGGATTAGTATCAATAAGTAAAGGACAAGAGAGAGACACATGGAAATTTGTATTTTGAGCAGTCATGCAGGTATTGATCTTGATCATTGCAGAGGGGTAAGAATGGGGGCGGGGGGTGGAGATAAAAGGCACAGGTTGTGAAATTGTGATGAAATGGACCAATTTAGGGCCTTTGCTCAGAGGAGAAAAAACTTTCCCTGGACCATGGTATGTACAGACAAGCTATCTGGCCTCCAATAGAGTACAGAAGCAAGCTCAGCTACCAGCTAGAAGCAGTCCACATGTAAAAAATATGCTGAATAAAACTACACCTCTGCTGATGGTCCCCTCAGTGGTCTCTCCACCTGGTGCCCAATATACTTACTTCATAGCAGTGTCAGAAAGAAACAGCTTAAATAACAACACAGCACAGGTCAGGAATGCAGGAGTTCTTGCCTTTTTTGGGGGGGGGGGTGGAGGAGGGAGCCATCCCTATGTATGTGGCTGTGATGAGGTACTCAGCAAAACTTTGCAGTCTGGGGTTCACACTGAAATGGGTTTAAATGCTTCCCATTATGACCAGCGTCTAGATGCTCCCACATTAGCTATGATTGTCACCTACCCCAGTGGCCTCTGCAAAGAGAAAAAATACAGAAAAAATGCCTCTGAGGACTTGGTCCCTCCTTTTTCAGAGGCTGTCTTTATTTCACAACATTTTTTTTAGGTTATGCTATGCAATGTAGCATTA
>NW_010165839.1:0-1621 GCF_000695765.1 Mesitornis unicolor | reverse complement strand
AGATACTTGAGAACAACGATGTATTTATCAAGTCTGCTGATTCCTAGTGGCTTTGCTGCCTATATATAAAACACCATCATATAAGCCAAGTTGGAAGTAGACACATGACCACGCGGCTTTATTTTTCGCTTGTAGTTTATGGCTTTTGTGCCAAAAAAAAGCGCCACCATCTATAGCAGGAAATAAGGCAGTCAAAACAACAGTAAAATTCACTGAGAAAATATCAGAAAATAGATTTTTAATTTATCCTCTTCAGAAAAACAAACTGAGACTGCATGATGTTCATGTTTTTTGACCTATTGATTGCTATGTACTTCAGTAAGGTGGCCATTCATGAGTAAACATACTTTAAACACTTCAGATGTAGGAAGAGAGCTGACCTGTGTAACTCTCATTGAACCAATCAATAAGGAGGGCTAATTGCTAGAGGGGATTTAATGTCATATTCAATGACTCTATATTTATGAATATTATCCGATGAGAGTGTTCATTGTGGTCTCAACAGAATAATGATTTGCTGAACAGAGAGCCATCATCTGTGAAATCCCAGGGAAGGCGAGCCACACAGGAGTAAACTGTATGTTGTAACACATTGAGCAAATGATAATGCAAACTACAGCAAAAAATACTAACAGGGGAAAGCTAATCACTGGCAAACAAATTTTTGGAAACACAGAACAAACAGGGAGGTAGAGAATGGGTCACCCCCTTTTTGCCCCTTTAAAAACAATCCGAGGAAGTGTGAAGAAGTTAGTCATTAACCTAGTACTGATGTTTAGGGGAACAATGAATGAACTTAAGGCAGAGAATGGTTTAAACTAGAACACATAGTTTTATCTGTCTGCATTTTACTATTTCTACTTTATTAGGAAAACAATGGTTTTAAAGGTTGGAGCATAGGTCTTGGGGGAGGCAAAAAGGAATTCCATGTTACCTGTATGACTTTCTGTAACGTATTTAACTTCTCATACTTAACGTTCCCATGAAAATGACAATGACAGCTGCCTGACTGGTGGGTCACCATAGGTTCCTCAAAAAAAAAACCAAACCACATCATCAATGTATTACAACAGAACTTCTCATGTTCAAATTCATTCAAAACCTCTATGGATCCTCACAGTCTTGTCTGCTGGATTGAATTTTATAGACCCTTATTCTAACTTTCAAATAAAAGGGAGTAGATCTATAGGTTGTCCAAAGCCATTGTGGTAGCTCCAAGGTTTAGTCTGGTTTGGGCTTGGGCGGACCTGAGTTCTATTCCACCTCTTGCAGGCATCTCCAGTTGCTGGTGACTTCTGAGCCACCAGATGACCAGCACCACCTTTTCCAGGTCCACATGTGCTTCACTACTGGAAGCACCTCTCAGCAAGGCGGCCGGAGCTGTGCAGGGACCAGGGAGAACCGGGGAGGCCATGGTCCTCATCTGCACCACTGCTCCTCTGCTGAATCCGCAGCCACCCGCTTTTCATCCTGAACGTGGTCACCAACAGCCTTTGGAGGACACTTCAACGTTAAAAGACACCAAGTAACATTTGCAGAACAACGGCCAGCAGACTCTGGTGCTCGCGACTGCCAGTGAGGCACCTCCGGCCCACTGTCCTGGGGCCGCCGGGGCTGGACT
>NW_010165838.1:2282-2534 GCF_000695765.1 Mesitornis unicolor | reverse complement strand
GATAATGGGGATTTTGGGGGTTAAAGGGGGGGTTTGGGGGGAAAAGTGGGGATTTTGGAGGGAAAAGAGTGATTTTTGAGGGGAATATTGGGGTTTTTGGGGGTTTAGTGGGGATTTTTGGGGAAAAATGCGTTTTTTGAGAGGGATAATGGGGATTTTCAAGGGTTAAAGGGGGGATTTGGGTGGAAAAGTGGTTTTTGAGGGGAATATTGGGTTTTGGGGGGATAACAGGGATTTTGGGGGGAAAATGGG
>NW_010165838.1:1733-2100 GCF_000695765.1 Mesitornis unicolor | reverse complement strand
GAGTGTGGGGGGATAATGGGGAGTTGGGGGGAAAAGTGGGGATTTTAGAGGGAAAAGGGTGATTTTTGAGGGGAATATTGGGGTTTTGGGGGGCTTAGTGGGGATTTTGGAGGGAAAATGGTGATTTTTGAGGGGGTTAATGGGGATTTTGGGAGGAAAATGGGGGATTTGGGGGAAAACGGGGGGTTTTAGGGTGGGAAACTAGGCTTTTGGGGGGAAAAAGCGGGGTTTTGTGGAGGAAAATTGGGATTTTGAGGGGGATAAGAGGGTTTTTTTGGAAAAAATGCGATTTTTGAGGGGTTAAAGGGGGGATTTGGGGGGAAGTGTGATTTTTGAGGGGAATATTGGGCTTTTTGGGGGGAAATGG
>NW_010165838.1:0-1668 GCF_000695765.1 Mesitornis unicolor | reverse complement strand
GGGGCGAGAAACTGGGTTTTTGGAGGGGAAAAGGGGGAGTTTGTGGAGGAAAATAGGGATTTTGAGGGGGATAAGAGGTTTTTGGGGAAAAATGCGATATTTGAGGGGGATAATGGGGATTTTGGGGGTTAAAGGAGAGGTTTGAGGGGAAAAGTGCGGATTTTGGGGGTTAAAGAGGGTTTGGGGCAAAGAAATAATGATTTTGGGGAGAAATAATGGGGGGGTTGGGGCCTGCCAGGGGGTGTTGCTGTTTTAGGGAGGAAATGGGGGTTTTTATGGGGGGAATAATGGAGAGCTCAGGTGATTTTTTTGAGGCAAAAGTGTAGATTTTTGGCCAAAAATGTTGATTTTTGGGGTGAAAATGATTGGTTTGGGGGTGAAAATCGGGATTTTGGGGCAAAAATGTTGATTTTGAGGGGCTCCACATGGGAAATAATTTGTGGGGAGTCTTGGGGGGGTTGGTAGGAGGATTTTGGGGCTGAAAATGCTGATTTTGGTGTGAAAATGTTCATTTTTGGGCTGAAAATGCTGACCTTTGGGGACAAAATGACGATTTTGGGAGTGAAAATGCTTATTAAGGGAACAAAAATGTTGATTTTGGGAGTGACAATGTTGATTTTTGGGTGAAAATGTTGCATTTGGGGGTCAAAATGTTCATTTTTAGGGTGAAAATGCTGATTTTTTAGGCCAAAATACTGATTTTGGGGCCAAATTGTTCATTTGGAGGACAAAAATGGTGATTTTGGAGGCAAAAATCCTGATTTTCGGGGTTGAAATATTGACTTACGGCTGAAAATTAATCATTTTGGGCTGAAAATCCTGATTTCTGGGGTCAAAATATTGATTTAGGGCTGAAAATGTTCATTTTGGGGCTGAAAATGTTGATTTTGGGGGCCAAAGTAGTGATTTTGGGGGTCAAAATGCTGATTTTGGGGCAGAAATGTTCATTTTTGGGCTGAAAACACTGACTGGGGCTGAAAATGTTGATTGTGGGGGCCAAAGTAGTGATTTTGGGGGCCAAAGTAGTGATTTTGGGGCAGAAATGTTCCTTTTTGGGCTGAAAATGCTGACTTTGGGGATGAAAATGTTGATTTTGGGGGCAAAAATAGTGCTTTTGGGGGCCAAAATGCTGATTTTGGGGCAGAAATGTCCATTTTTGGGCTGAAAATCCTGATTTGGGGGGTCAAAATGTCCACTTGGGGGCTGAAAATGCTGACTTTGGGGATGAAAATGTTTATTTCTGGGGTCAAAATGCTGATTTTGGGGCAGAAATGTTCCTTTTTGGGCTGAAAATGCTGGCTTTGGGGCTGCAAATGTTGATTTTGGGGGCAAAAATAGTGCTTTTGGGGCTGAAAATGTTGGTTTTGGGGCTGAAAATGCTGACTTTGGGGCTGAAAATGTTGGGTTTGGGGTCCAAAATGTTGATTTTGGGGCTGAAAATGTTGATTTTGGGGGTCAAATGTTGGGTTTGGGGTCCAAAATGTTGATTTTGGGGCTGAAAATGTTGATTTTGGGGCTGAAAATGTTGATTTTGGAGCAGAAATATTCATTTTTGGGCTGAAAATTGTCATTTTGGGGGTCAAAACCACTGATTTTGGGGGTGAAAACACTGATTTTGGGCTCTCTCTCCTCCCGCAGGCTCCCCCAGCACCGCCACCGCCTCCTCCC
>NW_010165837.1:31304-56575 GCF_000695765.1 Mesitornis unicolor | reverse complement strand
GAATAAAGTGAGAGCTGTACTTATATGATGCTTTTTTCAGTGCACTGTTTTTAGGAATAGGGCTTTGGAAACTACAAACAATATCGTCTTGTCTATGCATTTTGAAGCCAAGATTCCATTCATGTATCTTGCAATCAGGATTCTGTGAACAGTCAACATGAATTCACTTTGAAATTGTACACACATAGGTTTGCATGGACACTTAATTAAATGACTGAATCATTATTCACTTCCACAAATGTTTCTTGAATTCTAAGGTTGCTACTGCAGAGATAAAACCAACACATTTTTTCAAACTGCAATATAATCAGAAAAATTACACTTTCCTTCCAAACACCCTCATCACTGTGAAATGCAACTATGCAAATGATCTGAGTCCTCACTAGCAGAGCATTGAGAGCAGAATGTAAATTACAAATGAAACCACAGGATGGAATTGATCCTACTCTACAGATGGAGAACCGAGTCAGAGTGTGAACCAGGATAAAGTTTTCCAATACTTCTAAGAAATATAATTGACCAATTCCTTTTCAAAAACTGTAAAAGACTTTTCTTTTTTTCTGAAAAGATCACCTAATATTGATGTTTTCCTAAATCCTGCTTAAAAGTAACTTAGACATCTAATTTAGCTTTAGATAGGAACTCACTACAGAGAATCTGCCTATGGGGTGAAGAATATCCAATCTCTCACATTATTTGCAACATCAGCACAAAGTTTGAGCAGGTGGTATCTTTAAACTTCTCTGTACTGGATAAAAATAAATGAAGAGCTTATTTCTGGTTTATTTGGCAAGTGAGAACTATTTAAATTATTTATTATTATTACATAATAAAAGAGATAGTTGGAAAAGAAAAAAAATGGGAGGGTTTCCATACTGACTTGAAACTATTAGGCAACAAATTGTATAAGCACAGCAGGTTACAGGAAAAGATCTTCACTAGTTTTTCCACCACTTTGCCATCCTTCCTGCAAGCTGAGAGCACTGTTCTGAACTGTGCTTATGGGTCCTATTCACTTGCTGAATATAACAGCTTCTGGAAAATCAAGTTTGTCTTCTAGCATTTTTCATATTCTATTGCAAGTTGCATGTAGAGCATGGCATCCTAAAAAAAACAAACAACCTTATGCACTTTTAGATAACTTTCTAAATACATGCTGGATAATTTTTTTTATATGTATTGCACAAGAAGGTAGACTTTATTTTTTAGTGCAAATAGCCAAGTAAATGTTTCAATGTTGTTTTTACTAGCTCCAGTCATAAGATAAAATTAATTTCACTGATCTCACAAAAAATCAGTTCTATCAAGACTTAACCTCTTACTATTATTTAAGCCATAAACACATGAACAAAACTTAGCCCTTGTCACAAAAAATATTTTGAAAAAGTTGTTTGTTTGGCTTTTTTTTTCCCTAGAATGAAGTTAAGGAACTTGCTGTAATACATGAACTTCACATCGCATTCATTCAATCCTGATTCAAACATCCTAACCAGGATGAAAGACGTGTCAGAAGTATGTGAAAAGCCATATAGCAGGAAATACTGCACAGTGGTACAGCATGCCTGCTTCTTAGTAGTGCTGCATAAGGTAGCACAATACTACTCTTTACTCTTTGGAGGAATAAAGACCAACTGGATGAAAACAGAGAAAGCATTCCTCCATTGTCTGATTCCATATGGTCAAGGAAGTTATAGGAATCCCAGCCTACTGGCAAAATGTTAGCTTGAACTGAGATTTAGGCTAGTAGCTTGTGTATCCTGATGGTGGGCACTAGGCAGCAACAGTTACTAGTATGTAGAGGAATATGGAATCCTCAGTCCTGCCATGGCTACAGAAACTATGAGAAGAATTACTACTTATTGAAAAACAGCACTGTTCTCAAACTGTCTAGAGAAAAATTCATCCTAAATAAACCGTTGCAAACCAAAGAGATAACTGGATTCAGCAATACAGAAGAGATATAAATGAAGGAAGAATACATTCCATATTTCAATGAATATCACTGTTTAAGCAAAACCACGATTATTTTTTCCTGCTTCTGACTTTTGATGTTTTGAAGTCTCTGTTATAGGGTGCAGAGAAGAAATGAGTTCAGAATTATGTGGAAAAAAAACCTAAGCAAACCAAAAATTAAATGCACCTAAATCTCATTCAGCAATTTTGCCACCTTTGAAGTCAATATATGTATTAGTCAAGTATATCATACACAAGTAATCTTGAGAAATACCTAGCCATGTAACATTTTTCTCTTTCTAATATCATGATTCTTGGTAACTTTCTTTTTTAAAAAGTTAATTTTCCTGAATTTACATATATAAATAATTCATTTGCAATTTTTGCTGGTCATTTTCTTTCATATTCCATCCACTTGGAGCATACAAAAATCCTGCTTTGCTCAATGAATTCTTAAATCTTACTTCTGTCTTTTTTTTATGAAAACTTTTTTTTTTTACTTGATGTTCCTCTTGTGTTGAAATCTTAGTTTTTAGTGAGGAAGTCAACTTTTCAAACTGTCTCAAAACAGATATCCTTCTGAAAATAGAATGTAAAATTCTCAGTTTGCATGTGGAACCCTGATAACCAGGTGCCAAACTTTCTCTAAAACACCCAGCACAAAAATGAATGGAGCAGTGCCTGCAGCTGCTCAGAGATACTGGCAGTGATTTTCATGCCTGGCCTACTGATTTGTATGTATGATTGCAGCAAAAGTATGCAAAGCTAAGGCACACATTTGCATTTGGAACCAAAGTATGCTTTTTCAGAAGTCTTTGCCTTGGCATTTTACTGCTTGATGTGTACACAGACATGTCATCTGAGCATATAAATACATATGAATTTAAAATGATGGGCATGCATTTGGAGGCTGAGCTGTTTCTCAATGCCTCAGCTGATTTCAGGGACATGAAAAGCAGAGAGCTAATTGCGCTCAGAAGTGTACAGAATGTCATGTGCCAGATAGTAAAAAGCTTAGGCAGCTTCCAGGCTACAGACTTAGCTTCTTCCCTGATTCCTTACTAACAAGCACACATTATCATGCAGGGATAACCTCTGCCTGACTCCACTGTGATCTGACATATTAGGCTCTGTGGCTGATGCCCATTTAAACTGCATACACTGTCATTAATGGTCTTCTATGTACATGTCCTTCAGAGAAGAACAAGGTGCCGTTGCCTATTAGCCACTGGGCTTGAGCTCTTCACTTTCTTTCTTCCCTCCTAGCAAATATTCTCTGCCATTTTATCTGCAGGATTGGTAGGAACATCTTTCAGACTTGGACAAGGCATTGAGTTCCCTGGAGTCCAAAAGAAGAGATAAGGGCATCCAGAGCTTTGGGAGGTGTCTCTTGGTGTGGGGACTCTCCTCTGGGTATGGCAGGGAAAAGTTGCTAATAGTAAGTAAATAAGAGAAATGTCGTAACGTTGTAGAGAAAAAAAACCCTCTGAAATCTTGTGCCAAAATATAGCAACATCTAAGTTTAAAAATTATTAGCAAATCGGAGCATTTAATCAGGTAAAAATTTTGTAATCTTTTTAATGCAGTCTCATAGCTACAGGACAAATTCAGTACTGAAAAGTCCAGTTCAGCTCCCTAGCTAATATGATTATAGAAATAATAAATGACATTTATTTGGTCCACTGTGCAATACTGTAACAGGATATTCCAGGAACAAACACTATGACTACAAGAGCACACAAAAAATTAAAATTAAGTCATCAGTTCTCAAATTAGATTGCTAAAGACCCCAACTGATTCACTCTGGCACTGATAAATGCTTTCCCTCTAGGATAGGCATATTTCTTACAGATGTTTGCTCAAAAACCTTAAAACAGGCAAACTGAAGTAGCCACCTTGAATTTGGCTGTTGAACAAAGACACAGCTAACTTTTCATCACTTGTATTTCAAATGTGCTATGCAGAAATTAGGACAGTTTGCAAGAAGCTTAAGATGGATTTTTTTGCCTCGAAAAAAGATGAGTCACATCACACATCTTAGAGCCTGATCTTTCAAGGGTGCTGAACATCCTTCATTTGCTGTGATATCTATGGATGCTTACCAGCTCTCAGTAGGTGTTCAGAGCATCAGAGAATTAGCCCATTGCTTTGCAGAGTCATGCAATATTAACTTATTTCAAAGGAGAAATGTTACTGAAATTTTATATCGTTTTAAAAAGAAATTGATGCACCAGAGACAGAAAAAATACAACAACAAAAGAAAAAAACACAAACAAAAAAAACAAACCCCCAAACAAACAAACAAACAACAACAACAAAAGCAGAACAAAACAAGAAAGATGCACAACTGGTAGGTGAAGTTTATAGAGATTAAAGAGTGCATAGAAAATAAAAGTCTTCTATGGAATCTTATTAACTACAAACATAGATCCTCATTCAGGAACATACTTACACATACTCTGAAACATGAAGTCAGTTCCACATTTTAACAGATACCAGTGCTTAGCAGAGTTAGGGCTACAGATACAGTATTGTCATTACTAAGCATTCACACATTAAGAGTATGAAATTATATGAGAAGAGATTCTTCTGTTTAAGGTGTTGGGGTTTTTTTCTTGTTCTCCTCAAAATTTAATTTTTCTTGCAAAATATTTCAAAATAAAAGTATACTCATTAAGATGTGTTACAGAAAGGTGAGAATGCTGAGTTTTAATATTTTTATGTAAATATGATTTTTCAATTTTATAATGTTAGTTTTATAACTGCACACATAGAAAGCTAATAAAAATATTTCCATTTTTTAAAATAATATTTTCATAATTTATTATATTGTAAACTACTCTTACTGATACATAATTTTAACATCAGTAATGTATGCCTTTTGAACAGAACAACATCAGCCATAGAAAATTAGATTTTTTTTGAAAAATAAGTTTAGGATTTATTTTTGTTTTGGAGCTTGCATTTTTACTGTAAGATATATTTTCACATTTTCTCTTTAATACAAGGACAAAATGAGACTAAAGCTTAGATTTCCATCCAAACTTGTATGTGCAGGAGCTTTAAAAAAACCCTCATCAAAACAATACAGCTATTGCCAAAAAACCCATACAATAATTTTCAGTGTAAGCAATTAAAATGCTCAAAATCGCACACACGTGCACGCAATGAAGTCAAGATGAAATATGCCAATGGCCAACAGTAACTTTTACAGCAGATAAGAATAAAAAGCTCATACTCTCGTTACCTGCCCTCATATTGCACAGATTGAAACAGAATCAGTGACAAAAAATCAGACCTACCTTCTGTATTGTTATGATTCCTTCCTGAGTGTCTTTGTCAACAGAAATTTTGAACACTCCCAAACCATCACCATCCACGATTTTATACTCCATTTCAGCATTAGGTCCCACATCTGCATCTGCAGCTTTTATTCTGGCCACCACAGAAGCTACTGGCAAAGACTCTGGGACATTATACTGATATGATCCTGTGAAATTTAAAAGTTTAATGAAATTGGAGTCTTCTGGGACTGTAGGCTAAAAAAATTCTAGCCGCCTTAAAATCTATCTTCCTTTAAATTATGCACTTGAATATTTGGTCAGGCTACCAGAACATATTCTTCAATTTAAAACAGAATTGCCCTTTTTTTGCTAGGTTTTCCTTGCAATGAACTCTACTATAAGTACTATTGGCATTTCTTCCTATTATCAGAGAAGTACAAAGGCAAAGACACAAAAACATAATTCAAAACTTAAGTGCAAATCATGAGGTGAATGCTTACTATGGAGTTCCAATGAAGAAAATACTTTACTTTTTTGTTTTCCACAAAGAGTAAAAAAAGTAAATCAAATAATATCAATATAAACTCTTATTCTTTTATAGCTGTGTATCATGATTAGGCGGTCTGCAATCTGAATATGACTAGAAACTGATATATATACATTTCTTCAACAGTAAGAGCACCATCTGTATTCTTGAAAATTCCAGCTTTCTCGTTCAAGTACAAAATGACATATATGCTGTCAAAAGGGTATCTGAGTGCAGTTGGTAGCCAATAACACCCTCACCTTCAAATATAACCTCAGTTATTCTATTAGTATTTCAAGCAGTTGGTAGCTTGAAATAACAGGAAAACTATTATGCACAAATCTATTTTTTATATCATTGGAAGTGAGGCTGGAGTGGATGTGAATATATTCTTCACATTATTCTAATTCTAGTTAGCAAGGACTTTTTTTAAGAAAAGCACCCCAGACAGTATGCTATTTAGAAACTGAGCTCCTGAACTCTTCAAGTTTGAGTGTATAACCATGCTCTCCTCTCTTGGTTAGGATCAGAGCCATCTTGGTCAAAGAAAGTAAATGGAGGAAAGATGACTTTCCAGCTCTTTTGTGATTAACTCCTTAGGAAACACTCTGTGCACAAAAAAAAATCCTGATAAAATGCCAAAGGCATATGAAGGATTAAGAGTAGAGTTAAAGAATTATGCATCCTGAAGTCCAGCTGGCAAGAGCTAAATATATATTAAGGTGTACTTTTTTTCACTTTTTATTCAGAGTGAGGGAGTAAAATACATTAATAAATGCACCTGCTGTACATTACTTCATTTCAACTGATCTGAAACATATTAGGTAAAGAAAAAATATTATTCTAATGTAATAATAGTAATAATCATAGCAATAATCATAGCAATAATAATAGAAATAATAATAATAACAATAATAATAATATATTGCTGATGGTGATTCTCAATGTACTTAACATAGAAGCTGAGTCCTTCTACTCTTTGTTAGAAATAGCATAATGTGCAAAGAAAATAACAGTGTTTAGAAATATTATTACAAGTCATATTTTTACAAAGTAGCTTACGTCGTGGAAAGCGGGGTGGGTTGTCATTAACATCAGTCAGGGTGACAGTTACTGATGTAGTCCCTGATAATCCACCGTTCTGCCCAACCATATCCTTTGCTTGAATAACTAGTAGATATTGGTCCTTGGCTTCTCTATCCATATTTGGAAGGGCAGTCTTGATAACACCTGCAGAAGACAAGGTAAAGTCAATTGTTGCACAAGAAGATATGTCACTGTGAATGCTGAGTTTGCCTTTAAAAGGTAGCAGCAGATCAATGACTTCAACAAGAAAGCAAAGAATTAATGTCAACACTAATACCACAGTTTTTGTCTAGGAGCTGAACTGATGAACTACAAGCTTATTTTAAGTAGTCACCAAAACCCACCAATCTTTATTTAGTACTAGATTCTTTGGGTCATGGCATCCACGACTGTTTTTCTCCAAATATAATCTCCCTGAACTGTAGACTTCATAATGTCCTGGGTAACTCCCTTCCCTGGAGGATATAATCTTCTGCGTTCGATTTTTCATTCTTTTAGAGCTAGAAAGAACAGAATATTCTGCATCCATTCTTAAGATTCCAAGGTCAAGATTCATTTCACAATGTCTTGAAAAGTCATTCATCACATTAACTCTTACTAATATTGATATCATACCACACTCCTCATACATATGAAATTATCTTATTTTATCATATATTTGCTTTAACACTACCCACTTCTAAAGCATTAGTATAATTAATATATTTTTGATTTATTAATGGAAATACTGTAATATTTGAAATAGTTTTCATTATATCCATTTGATGATCTGCATACAATTTGTAATTAATTGATGTGAAATGAAAACCAGAAGAAAGCTCCATGTTTCATCTGTTGATATAGATCAAAAAATAAATATGCCTTGTCAGAACGTGATGACTTTATGAATATTTCATGCTCAGTACACAGTACAGCCGCTAACTCTGATTTCCAGAGAGGCAGCCGTTTACTCCACCAGCACTTAGTGTCAGCAGCAAAGGAAACATAAACAAACTAAATAAAAGAGAGGCACATTGGGACACATATCTCTTCATCTGATATTTGTTGAATGTTTAGCTAGAGTTTTATTTCTTTCTCTTCCCTTATGAATGCAGGACTTGCCATTAATCGTCTCTGAGTTGAAACATTTATTTCACAAACAGACTGTCTCGCACTAATTCATCCATTTTACAAGACATGTTAAAATACAATTAATATACAATTTCACGTTATTTTTTCTACATCGCTTCTTCTGGCCTGCTTGTTTTTCTACCATAGTTAAATTGCCAGGCAACGTTAACCAATCATTTGGAAGATAATTATCATGCACACAGGAAACTTGAGTATCACATCAAAGTGAAACTGTATGCAAACATTTCAGTCTGAGTCCTTAAAGATTTTGATTTAGCAGAAACTACCATATTATTGTTCAAGGCCTGTCTGCTGTAGTTATGGCAATACATATTGTATATACATATACATGGGGAGAGAGAGAGAGAGAGAAAACCACTATAAATCATACTCACTGGGGAGGGGGAAGAAAGTGCTATATATCTCTGCTGAGGAAGGACCTATTGCAATATGAAGATGATTCTACTATTAATTTCTGCAAATTTAGATGTTGTTAGAGTGTGACCTTTTGGTCATAGCATTGGGATTCAGGTCTGATTCACATCATGGATTGTTAATGATAAAAAGGGTAAACAGTTTGTTTCTCTTTTGTCTCAACTTGTCCATCTTTGAAATGAAGATTATAACTGTTCATGTTGGTGTAAGTGAAGGCTCAGGCACCAAACAAAACTGAACAGGGTGAGAACTTATTTTCCTACTCTGTGAAATGATACAGTAGAATAGGTAATGTTTATTAAAACAGCAGAGGATTGAAGGTTGCATGTTCTTGTGGCTTAAAATATCCACAAAATTTCATGAAAATAGTAAAAAAAAAGTTCCACTAGTAATTTGTTTTGAACATGGCAGCAAAATGTTATTTCAGATAAGAAGCACGGTGCTTTCTTCTTCAAATTAATAAAGATATGTTTCCCACAACAAAACTTCACTTTAAAATGTAGAATGGAAAGATGATCATGCTACACTTAAGGAAAATCTGGCTATGTGACATGAGTTATTTCTAAAGCAAGCATTTGCAAAAAAAAATGTTCACAGTATCTTGAAATTTCAATTGATCAGAAAGATGGCAACAGGCAGCAGACCAGGGAGCTGGTAGATTGACAAGAAAATAAAAAATCCCATTCCAGCAATGTCTGCTTATCAAATAGCTCAGATGTGTGGTTTTCATAATGTATTCTAAAGAATAAGAGATTAAAAGATAAAAAAAATCCGTATGTATTCAGTTAAACACAAGACCACATTAATAACTTCCTAGGAAGTTTTAATGTACATTTTCTTTCTACATTACTACAGATAGTTTATGGAAAGTTACCTGTTTTTGGTTCCACAGAAAAGTAAGGTTGTCCTTGCAATATGCTGTAAACCACTCGAGCGCTGTTGCCGTAAGTAGGATCATCTGCATCAGTGGCTGTCACTTGAACCACAGAGGTACCTGGAAAATATTTAAGGGATTATTGTACACAAAAGATCCAAAATTTGAACTACACTTATTCACAAGCTGTGCTAATATATATCTGGAAATAATCAGACTTTTCACAACTGTTCATCATTTTCATGCTGATTCAGCTTGGAATATAAGGTCCTCTTTGTAAACCAGTAGTGGATATCACAAAGTTCCATCTTCCCAAATAGTCTCAGCCTTTGACTCAGAGCAATAAAAAACATCTCATTCAGTAGCTCCCCCTCTCTATCTCTGCTTTTGATTGGTGGAGGGTATGTGAACAATATTTCTTAAATGATGGTGGTGACTGAATTATGCTTAAGTATGAAATACAGTAACAGTTTCCCTTTGAATAGAAGTCTGCATGCTAAAATTGTAACAAGTGCTTAAAGATTAAAATATAAATACAGATATAAGTATTTTAAGTTTTTATAATTATACACTTATATTAAAATTAATTTTAGCCTATGAAGTTATTTACCCTTTTATAAAGTGATGGTGAAGAGTTTCTTTTTAAGGTCAGGGAAAAACTGGTGAGAGCTGACTCTAAATTCCTTTAAAAAGTATTAATTTTCTTCAACAATCTGCAGTACTTGAAGTTGTGGTAATAATCTGCTTCATGAACATTTTGTGAGCAAGAAATGTCTCTGTGTAACAGGAATAAGAAAGCAAGATGTCTAACTGGCTAGTAAGAAGGGTATATTTTGTGAAGATCTCATTCGGCATCCAGCTCCTATTCATTATGTTCTCCACATCTGTTCCCATTTGTTTTGTTCTGTACAACAGCTTCCATGATGTATGGTGAGAGCAGAATAAAACAACACTTTGGAGCCAGGACCTTGGCCATGGTCACCACCCTTTGATAGCCAGAAAGGATTATTTTTTCTCACTAGCAGATTGTCTGGAACATTGAGAACTTCCATTCAACAGCCCGGGGACCCGTTTGGAGGTCAGATTGCAAATTAATGTTGTAGCAATTTGGCAAATGCCCAGTAAAGGTCTTCTGCAGAGGATCAGATTCTTTCATAAACTGGATTTAGACACAAGATTAGGGAACATAATTCGTTAAAGAGAGAGTTCATTTTCCAAATGAACACATTTTTGACATGTGAAAATGAGAGCAGCAAGTCTAGAAATCACTCTTTAGGAACAAATTGCAATAGCAGAATGAACTTAATATTTAAGTTGTATTCTGGCCAGTTTTATTTGGATTTTATCAGGAAATGGATAGAAGAAAGTTCTTAAAATCTTCGTATCTGATATATTATATATCCTATCCATTTTCCTCAGCTTTTTAATTTTGAGTTAAGTAGAGGATCACAAATGAGTCTTGGGACCAGGATGAAGGCTTGGAAGGAGAGAAGATTAAGTGTAGCTCTCCATAAAAAGGTACAGATTAGAAAGGATGGGACCTACTTGAATGAAATCTGACCAGAAATGATCATTCATAAGATAACTTTATTCACTTAAGTTATGACCTAGCTAACCCACATTCCTGATCTCTCTTCCTGAAGTATCCATGACAAAGTATTATGATTGCAATTCTATTTTAAATGCAATTTTTCTCTCTTGTGGACTGTCTAATATTTTTGGACAGGGAAAATCTCAATCTGAAATTTCACATGCAACTATTAAGTAAATGGAAACTTTAAAAGAAAATTGGTAGTTAATCCGTCAAGTCATTTATCAGTTATAGGTCTTAAAATACATCAATTTTCTGTTCACCAGTAACTAAGAGCTTTGATTCAGTATGTCAAACTGATTTTACAGATTACTCTATAATGTAATTTCATACAGGGACCTATTTTAAACTTGCCAGAGTCTCTCCAGCTTTTGAGTACAAGGGTATCATAATGACTATTTGACATCCTATGTCCTTAGTGAAAGCCAGGCTTAGCACATTTACAAAGTCCCTAAGCCCTGCCAATGAAGCTTTCAATGTCTGCAAATATTGGCAATAGTGCTTATAAACCTCACAGACAGTTACGTCTTTGGTCCTTGCCCTTGCTGCTTTCAAGGACTTCAGATGGATACAAGATCAAAGAAATTATAGGCTCTGCAATCTCAACAAAGACATTTTGGAAATCTTGCAAGCTTATAAGTGTTTGTTTGCTGTAAAAATCTATTGGTGCAGCAAACAAACTCCCTACATTCTGTGAGATTAATAAAGTCAGAATCTGATTATAACTGGCTCTCTCCTAAAACACAAAGATCCTTTAGAAAACTTTTTAGGTGGAAATCCTAACACCAAATCTTTCTGCAATCATCCCACTTGAGTGTAATCAGCAACTAAAACACAATGGTACTTTTCTAATCCCTTTGTGCTAATCGACTTCTCTGACAACTCATGGGGGAAAGATATTTTAAAACAACTGCTGCTGTATTTATTTCTTTACCAGCTGCACACAAAAACTTTGTGCTTCCAGAAGTCCCATGCCAAGAGGGAGATTTCTGCACAATATATATTTTAAAAAGAATATGCAAGCTAACATAAGGTATGATAACTACGTGAAAAGACCTACGTGTAGGAAATCAGTTCCAAGGAAATATAATGCACAGAAAGATCTGTATTTGAAGATTTCAAGAGATTTTCTCAGAAGATTTATCTTGAAGAATGGGAATTCCTTCAGAGGATGATAATTGCAACACAAAGCTGTCCTATTTTTTCTTGCAATGGATTGATGTCAAATTCATGTGCTTATTTTCTCTTAAAAAGTAAGTAATCGGTAAAGCTCTATGGATACTCATAGATCATAAACAAATCTATAGGTTGAGGAAAAATGGGTAGTTGCATCGTAGTTCCAACTTCAACATCTTACAAAGGGAGAGTTTGTGTTCCTGCACTAAAATTAGGTCTTCCTTTTACTCCTTAACGCTTTCCCCTACCTCATAACACAGGTATTGTTATATATATCAGCTGTCATACATGCATCCAAGATTAGGACTTACAGGTAACATTTGACAGTCAACAAACGGCACCACACCTTCACTCCATCCAACAAAATAAGCATCCTAGTAAATCTTGTTAATGGCAGAACTGGTCGAACACCTGGACTGCAGGTATAATCAGGACACTAGCCCTACCCCAGACTTTCATAAATGATTACTTATAACCTATAGAATCACAACTACAACTTTAAATATTTCTTACACTTTGTGTATCTGATATGAGTTACAGCAATATTTCCAACATGTTGCAGAGATCAACCTTTTCTGTGATAGGGTCAAATAAAGGTAAATTGGTTGCTGAAGCTTAGTATGAGTTGGAGATTCTTCAAAGGGATCCTTTTTCAATCTCATGTTTATTGTTTCAGAAACCTCTGTACAGAGCTTTTTAAAAAGCTTGCTAGTAACTTGTGTGGTATTTTAACAAAGTTTTAAAATGAGTTTGTAGGAGAAAGTCTTGTGTGACTTCTGTTTTTAACATTGATGAAATAATTTAAGAGAAAAATGATTTTTAAAACAAGATTATCTTAAATGCTTAGTTTTTAAATGTCTAATATGTGTAATACACAAAACAATTCAATGATGACATCACATTTCTATGTGATATCAGCTGCTACTAGAAATAATAAAAACCTTTACTATCAAGTTATCTATAATACCTGCTTAATCTATACATGCAACAGCTCAGTCTGGTTCTGCTCTGTACCATCTCGTACTTCTGTGCTTCTGCCACGGGCCCTCACCCAGAGCTGCTGCAGCAATGTCTTCACATCCTTGCACCTCCAGGAATGTGATGGGGGAGAGAGAGCACCTGGAGGAAGGTTCTACCCTCTTCATCTTTCCCCTCCAACAACCTCATTACGTTAGCTTCACTTGGGCACAAAGTCCAAGATTGGTCTTAGCCAAGCAGCAAGGTTAGATAAAGTGAAGCAGAGGGGACTGGTGATTGTAGGGAGACATGCTCCATTCAGTCTCTCAAAACCCACTTACTCACTTGTACCAAAGATAATGATATAAAACTTTTTTTTTCCTTTTTTTTTCCTTTGGTATAAAAATCAAATGTATTTGTCCACCTCTATCTGAAAGAAGTCCAAAGACTGGAAGAAGGCTAATGCCACCCTATATACAAGAAGGGTTCCAAGGAGGATCCAGGTAGTTATAGGCCCATTAGCCTCACATCGATCTCTGGGAAGATTATGTAGCAAATCTTCCAGAGTAGCATCACCAGTAAACTGGGACATCTGATTGGGAAAAGCCAACATGGATTCACCAGAGGCAGATCATGCCTAACAAACCTGATCACTTTCTATGATGGAGTGACCTGCTCAGTTGATATGGGGCAAGCGGTGGATGTTGTCTACTTGGACTTCTCTAAGGCTTTTGACATGGTACCCCACAGCCTCTTCTTTTAAAAACTGACAAACTGCAACCTAGATAAGTGGTCTGTGTGCTGGGTGGGGAACTGGCTGATGGACCATTCCCAGAGGGTGGTAGTAAATGGCTCTTTCTCTAACTGGCAACCAGTCACAAGTGGGGTCCCTCAGGGATCAATATTGGGTCTAATGCTATTTAATATCTTCATTAGTGACCTGGATGTTGGAACCAGAAGCTCCCTGATGAAGTTTGCTTATGACACCAAAATGAGTGGGATAGTTGACACTCCAGAAGGGAGAGCCACCCTCCAGGAAGACCTGGACAGACTGGACGAGTGGACTAGCAGGAACTGTGTGAAATTCAACATGGGCAAATGTAAGGTCTTGCATCTGGGAATACATAATCCAGGAATGCATCTGAGACTGGGTTCCACCTGGCTAGAGAGCAGCCCTGTGGAAAGGGACCTGGGGGTCTTGGTGGATGACAAGCTCAACATGAGTGAACAGTGTGTTGCAGCTGTAAAGAAAGCCAACAGAATGCTGGGCTGATTTTAAAAGGGCATCACCAGCAGAGATAAAGAAGTCATTATTCCTCTCTGCTCAGACCACACCTTGAGTACTGTGTCCAATTTTGGTTCCCACTATACAAAAAAGATGTGGACAGGTTGGAAAGGCTATAGAGAAGGGCCATGAGGATGACTAGAGGACTGGAAGACCTGCCGTATGAAGAAAGGCTGAGAAAACTGGGCCTGTTCAGCCTTGAGAAGAAAAGGCTCAGGGGAGACCTTATTACCATGTACCAGCACCTAAAGGGTGGCTACCAAGAAGATGGAGACTCCCTTTTCATGAGGAGTCACATGGAAAAGACAAGGTGTAATGGAGACACGTTGTTTCTGGGGAGATTCCAATTGAACTCCAGAAGAAACTTTTTTTACCATGAGATCAATTAGACGTTGGTAAATTCTCCTACATTGGTCAGTTTTAAGAGGCAGCTTGGCAGGGTGCTGACTCATCTCATTTAAACTATACTTTTACCTTGAGAGATTGGACTAGATGATCCTTGTGGTTCCTTCCAATCAGGTATTCTATTATTCTATGAAATAAACATGGCAATAAATATATTTGCTGTGCTTGGTAACAAGCAATGGTGTTGATATGCCTGAAGAGTAGAGAAGACGAAACAAACCCAAAATGAAATTGTGTATTGGAATTTTTATCCCCCGTTCCCTTGGCTGTAAGCCAAATAAGTCAGTATCTTACATCAGCTATTTTTTTGGTCAACATCACAAAAACACTCTTTTAATACTCTTTTAGCTACAATTTGTAATCTTCTTATTAGAAATGTAACACTGCTAGATCTTTTAGGCAAGAGACATACTTAAAAATAGCCCTATGATTTTCAGATACACCATATCTTTGAGGTTTTTGCTATGAATAAATTTACAAGCCATCAAGATATTTACCCTATCCAGGATAATCAATATAATTGGGCATGACCCAAATACAGTTTGAACCTGACCTGAAGTAATTTCAAATAACAGAAAAGATTGACTTCAATTAGTCTTAGATAAAGTCCTAAAATATTTGTCAAATAAAATACAGGAATATTATACTTGCATTACTATCAGGTTAAATGTTATAGTTCTCATAGCTTTATAGTTAATAGTCCTGTGATCTCTTTCATTTTATTTAACACCCAATTAAAAATCCCTGTCATGGATATAATTTTAAACAAAATGGGAAAGATATTTTGTTTCTCCTTAATATTTAATGAATGCTCTAGGTGATTAATTAAAAATTGTGTTATATGAATAAACTATAAATCAATGTGACTATGTAAGACAAGTGCCACGCAGGCATCTCATGGTAATCCTTAATTCAGTAACAACATAGTATTTGGTAGCTGTGCAACACAAACCATGAAGATGTTTATTATGTAGTTTCAGGAAGCTCATGAAGATGAAACTGTCCATAGTCAAAACAAATGTCAGAGAGCGCACAAGTCTCAGTAATTTTGCACAATATGTCACCTAAGTTGAATATACATTTGGTGTTGCGGTCTGCATGAGTGAAAATTTATTTCAGTCATTTATGTGGTAAAGATTCAACAAAATATGCAAAAGCTGCTCACTGTGAGAAATAGTCCTTATGTTCTCCACTGCACACTCTGCACTCCCCCCAGATTGATTGCTAATATATTTTTGGAACAAATGGAGCATGAGTGAGGGGTAGAAGCATGGATTTGTGTGTGTAGGTAAATCCTTATGTATCTGTAGTAGTTGTCCAGATGTCAATATACCAGTAAAGGACAATACAGAGGTAACTCATGCAAAAGGAAAATGCATGTGCTCTTCAGGGTACAAGACAAAGGTACAAAAATCTAAACATTGCTGCATGCTACAGCTCACTTAAATAATATAATTGTAATATAAAAGAGCATTTTTAAAATAATATATATATTATTTACAGAAAATACTTTTGAAGTGCTTAATATTTAGGTTTTACAGTCTTAGATTATCTGATTATCTGTTTTTCCAAAGTGCAGCAGTAAAAAGTTCTCAGCAATGTATCACAACTTCATCTCCTCCCTGATACTCCTCAAAAGCTGTGGTGCCCATCTTTCTTTAAAAAGGCTACTATTGCTTCTTCAGCCATCCACGTAGTGTACAGATGACAATGAAGTGTCAAATATCAAATGAGAAATAGTGTCTATGTGCACTGCTTAGTAAAATAAATAAATGGAAAACTCATTAGCAATGCTTTACTTATCCCCTATTGGCTCCTAAGCTGAGTTTCAAATACAAAAGCAATGTTGGCAAACGATTGCTGCAGAGCACTTAGGCAAGGAAGATTCTTTTTTTCTCTCTAGCTCTAATTTAGAGGCATTATTTAACATTGAAAAACACAGGAGATGGTTATAGCAAATTCTATATGGGCAGTCTTACTGTAAGAGTATAAATTCTGATATGGTTTAAAATCACTGACGCAAATAAAATCCTAATTCCAACTACCATCTAACTCTCTTCACCTGAAGTGAGACTTCCCATACATGCATTTCCACTGACGTAGATTAAGTTTTTCTGTTTTTTTTTTTTAGCTTCATGCTTGGATTTATATTTTCAGGTAAACGTAAAATTTACCAAAATGTTTTCAGGCCAAACTCCTATCTGGTCTGAATCAGCCAGCTTTCAAAAAAACTATGGCACCTGACACCAGATGAGCATTTGATCTCTTTAAAATGAAGAGATAGTGGATAGTGCTGAAATTCTTCCCAGCAGTCAAACTTCGGAAAAATTAGCTTTTCCTTTTTTCCAACAGCTTGTCTGAAGCCTCTAAAAGCCATTCTTCTCTGATTTCACTGGCATTTTGAAACTATTCTAAGTTGTACTCCATTCCCTGATGGCTTGCATGTATTTCCCAGAGAGCTGGATTTCAGTATTAGAAAAGATATACAGTAAACTGTTACTGATATATGCAACACTTATCATAAAAATTATGCTATGTACTAGCAGGAATCTGAAGATTTTGCTAAGGATGGACTTTATCTGAATAAAATGATACATTATCATCTCTGAGTACCATAGAATAGATGTGAAACTTATTATTGTTAATGAGAATTATAAAATAAAGCCTCTGGACACTGGAATCAGAAATACACCATAAAATGCTTATCTGAATCCGTACATAGCTATTTTGAGTTTCACAACATTTTTGAAAGGGTAAATACTTAATCTAGCATGTTATTTCCACTCAAGTCTTGAAGTATCTTACTATTGCAGGTGCCTCATAGATAATTAAGTAGCTTAGTGTGACACAGTAAAAAATAATGAAATTTTTAAAAAGGCAATAGGAACAAATTTCCCACAATACCAACAGTGTATTTTGCACTTACCCACAGGAGACATCTCGGGAACTCCAGCAGTGTAAGGACCATCCAGAAACTTTGGCTCATTGTCATTGATGTCCTGAATCTTAATGACGAACTCAGATTCTGGCTCCACAGGTTTATTAGTCAGCCTATCTAGTGCTTGTGCTCGGAGAGTGTAGTAGGCCTGCTCTTCTCGATCCAGCCTTTTTGTAGCATGAATATCCCCCGTGTTCTCATCAATAATGAAAATGGAACTTGCCCCTTCGCCTGACAAGATGTATTTGATGGAACCATCTCCTTTATCAACATCAGAGTGAAGCTGGTGAAAAATTGATGAGATACGAGATTAACTTACAAGAGAGTCAGTGGCATGGAGATATGTAAAAATAATCCTTATGTTGAGCAGCAGTACATGAAATTTTATTGTTCTTTGAAAGATAAGCTGAATGTTTATCATGCAGAGCATATGGGGGACCATTAGAATCTCTCAGCTTGCTCTTTTGAGCAATGTAATTTCATTCTATCCTGCAAACATTCTCAATTACAAATGCATTTGATATTGTCTTACAGTCTTATCATACCAGAATTTTACATTGCCACACACACATACACACATGCGCACATATGATTACAACCATAACTTTATTTCTAATTGAATTTAACTACATTGTTGGTTTCAGCTTATAATCCTACTGAAGGGTGAGACTTCAACCAAATAACACTGTAAACTTAATGTCATTTTGTGCTTGCTCCAGTGCAGGTATGGGAAATGGCATACTGATGTCCTCATTGTCTACTGTGCAGAGCAGTAAAATATATCAAATGAAGTCAAATGGATTAGCTGATAGATGGCTCACTACTATCTGATGGGCTGGTAACTTCACTTCCGTATCTTGTCTTCCAATATCTAACTTAAGAAAAACGCTGAATCTGAGAAAGACCAAGAATTGTCCTGGCACCGTCTGAGCTACATAGCATCCAAAGTCAGGTGTAGTTTCCCTAGGACTACTTGTAGCAGGCACCAGAAAAAGGTACCTCAGTAGGTCAAAATGTATCCTCCATTAGAATTGAAATACAAGTTTACAGAAAGAAACTTCCTTCCTCATTATGCAACCTATTTTAAGTTACAGAGCAAGATTCCACAGGTTTTGTAGCTCTTTAATGTTCATTTAATCTCACCTTCCTGTTGGAGAACACAAACTTCAACAATTCTTATGTACTTTTCAAACTCATAGAAGCAATGTAATTGACCTGAATATCACATTAAAGTAACACACACACATGATGTGTTTAATATGCTACAAGTGAAAAGAACATCAGCAAAATTCAAAGTACTTGCTGTCTTGTTAAAAAGTGGATTATTACTTGTTGAGGACAATGAACTGAGGACAGTGTTAAAGATGTTCAGATTCTTTATGTCTCTTACCTACTTTGTACCTGTCCTAACTCCATGCAATGTTAAGTTTGGAGGTAACTTTGCTGTCATCACCATAATTTCCTCCACCAACATATATTTTTCTCTCAGCTGAGAGTATCACTGAGATAGAAATCACTTCCAGAGAACATGCAGAAAATTGCTATCTCAGGCATAACTTAGCACAGCTGCAAAACCTTTTCCTATTTCAGCAGGGAAGTATTCGTGATCAGTTTTGAATTCTTCAGCTGGATAAAAAGCTGTCTATTTCTTACACATTATTTCACTTACACTGTCTGGATATCTCATACTTATGCAATAACAGTGCACTACCTCCCTCTTTTATGACAGAAATGGAGTCCGAGCTTTGGATTGGATCAAAAACAGAAGTAGGGTGTCTAAATTAGATTATCTACATTATATCAAAATGTAGCTTATCCTCATTCTGCTGCTACCTAACTCCTGAGATACCTAAACAAGCTTGAGGTTTCTTTGGTGGATTTCTCCAAACATTTAAAGTCCTGCTTCTCAGGACACTCGGGAACAGTCAATGCTGGCGCTGTGAGCAGATCAAGGTAAAAATGTATCTCACATCCAGGCTCTTTCAAGATGTGCAGCACTGCATATTGCTCATCCCTAATAGCTGTGGGTTTAATCAATAAATCATACCTCTGTTCACCTCACAAATCTGGCAGCTGGGGCTCTTATGCTTTTTAAACTTGATTGGAAGAAGTACCCATCTTCCCTACAAAGCTACAGTGGCCTGTGAAAGTAAGAACCTGTCTGGCTTGTGTTTGATTTTGGTCTTCTTTTTTTTTTTTCCTTTACTAAGAACTACTTCAGGTTGTGTAATTCTCCTGTGTGCCACAGAGGCATTGTCTGGGTACCCCTACATAGCCCCAGTCCTACAGTCTAGACTAAAATGCTGAGCACCACATTATCCAATAACTGGGATACAAAGATTCAATGCCTTCATATTCTTGAAGTGATTCAGTTTTTTCCATATGTCATATTCTAGCAGAGCACTGGTCTTTTTGTGGTTGCTGAATCTCCCATTCTCCCTGTAAAAGTTATTCCACCTTTTGTGGTATACTTAAGGATGTGCTGGAAGAGAGAAAAGCAGATGACACCAGCATACCCAGCAGTTTATCAGGCAAAGCAGTTTTCTGAAGGTGAGAGATGTGCAAGTAGACCTCTTCAGGCAGAGAAGGGAAAGGATTCCATGTCTCAACTTGCTCAGAGCAACATAACACTTCACCCGAGCACATCAGCACACCTGGGTTTCATGCTGCAGGACTGCACAGCCTTCCTTTCACCTTGTATTTAGTTTCAGCTCTACCCTGAATAACTTTCTAGCAGTGTTTTGAAAGAAAAGAGACCTTCAGGGGAGAGACCAGAAGAGTAAATCCTTAAAGATGCACTGAGTAAGGCTTTCACATCCCAGAGAAAGAAGAAATTCTGCAAGCTCAGCATTTGCAATTTGCTCACTCAGTGGTTCACTGATTAACACCTTGTTTTTTAAGGAGTCCCACTCTGAGGTCCATAAATCTCCTCAAGAATTACACAGTACTGGCTGGTGCCCTGGAGTGAAATGATGAACAGAAGCCACTTACTGGAACGATGCCTTGGTAGGAAACTACAACCGCACGGATTAGTGAAGTAATTAGCAATGACCTTTGTTACTCCAAGGCTGAGGCTCTAGGAGAGCAAATTTATTTGTAACCTTTGTTAAACCTTTGTTAAACTGAACCTTTACAAAACAATACTGACTCATGCTCAAGTTAGTAAAGCACCATTCTCTACCCACTTAACCCTATGAAGGTGATATAGCTCAAAATTTAGTTTATCTTTGGAACTATAGTACAATCAGTTCTCTGTAAAGCATTTTAAAAAATATTATTCAACATTTTAATGCGTATTTTAGTGTCAATCGGAGATAACTGAATAGTACAATACAAAAGAATGCAAAAATAAACTAGCCTAACAGAATCCAGATGTGTATGGTTCAGTTTTAGATCAGCTTTATTCCAGTTCCCTCCAGTATAATCCTTCCAGTGATCTTCAAAGTCATTATTGTAGAGTCATCAGTGTTTCACAACTAGGAATAAAATCTTTGAATGCAGCAGTCCTGTACCATATTTTCAGCTCTGCTATCACCAAATAGGACTTCAAACTAAGGCTTTACAAGTAGAGAGGATCAAGGCAAAGACAGTTGCAAATTCTTGTTTCAAGAGACATGGATGATTCAAATATTCATTGGGTAAATCTCATTTGATACCATTCTGGAACATCCCAAATTTTCTTTCAGAATTAGTTTGCAATAAATATTGTAAATAATATATTTTCTTGTCCTTGTGACCCTCACAAGCTCTCGTGTCAGAAGATGGAAATCTAGGCCATAGTGTAGGGAAATCAGCTTATTTCTTTCCTCTGTTTTCTGAAAGGGGAATGGTACAGGGAAAGATGGTTGCATACTTCCAATTCATTTATTCCATTGTCACCTCCATGCAATATCCATGATGGTCACTCTCCAGTTTGCCTTGGCTTTCAAGAAACTTTATTTCCAATATGAGATTCATGATCCAATTATTACATGCTGATCCTATTGCTTCTTTGGTACATTCTAGATGCATTTAACCTGAAGATTATAAGTGCTTTGGCATTGAGTGTTCCCTGCGTTACATCATGTACAAGAAAGAGAACATGAAAACAGAAAAGGGAAGTAGCAACCTTCTGCAGAGAGATAATGCACTTTAACAGAAATGCACTTTTTTTTAGAAGAAAATTTACTGAGTGACCTCTACTTGTCTCTGAAATCAAGCTAAAAAGAGGGTACTCCTATCTTCTTAGGCCCAACTCCTAAAACTCCTCTCAATTTTAGAAAATGCTTATTCAAAGATATATGAGAGAATGAAGCAGTCAGCTTCCCTCAGTAGCAAAGGCACTATTACCCTAACACCTTCAATGAATGCCATTTAGTCCTCACATAATTTTTTTTGGCCATGCAGCAATAAATGCTTAGTATAGGGTCTCAGTCAATGCGTTTTCACCTGCTTGGAGTCTTTGGATCCTGATTATTCTAGGCGACACCTGAATAATACATTTCCTTCAAGATCCTTAACACTAAATAGTTCTGGATTTTGTCTATTTGTAGGTACAGGTCCGTATGACCAAAGATGATGTCATTTTGCATCAGCTGCCATTAAAGTATGCTAATGCAGTATTGCCAGTAGAGAAGAACATTTATTTTTAACAGTAAGCAGAGGTATTGCACTGTATTTAAAGCAATCTATTTGGCCACCACTGATCTGTTTGAGGTCTGAATGAGAGGTTTGCTATTTCTCTGATTTTCAGTTCAGGATTCCTTAAAGCAGGTGCAATGCCCTTATGCATCTCTTCTCCTTTCTTCCTCCCCAAAGATCATTCTTTGCAGCTGTTCTTCCCTGTGGCTGTATGGCTTACATTTCATTGCAGAGTCTACAGATTCTTGGGGAAGGAGAAAAGCACAGGGAGAACATGAAGATCTGCCAGGTTTTCAGCACAAGCAGGATAGAGAAGTAATGGTGAGAGATAGACAGAGAAAACATGAGATGCTTCACACCTCCTAGCTCCTATAGCTCCCTGAAACCACAAGAAATGTGCACTTGTTTGCAGAACAACTGAAAACTCCTCTCCGGCAGGAGTTACCTTGCCTGCACCCTTTCCTTTCTCGCTGTTAAAGTAACTAGAAATGTAGGAGAGGAATGAAAACTGCCGCCTCATGGCTCATAGGCATCCGTGGTTCTTCGTGATATAGAACTGACGCAACTGAAGCTTTACTCCTGCCTTCTGACTAAAAGCAATGAGGGATTGGAAAGCTAAAAAGGACAAAAGGAAGAAGGAACTCCAAGCCAGGAGCAATCTTCTTGCCCATTTCATAACCACAATTTATTATCACAAAACAAATGTGTGAGGAAGGCACTCTTGTCCTCATATACAAGAAGTCCCCCTGTACCTGCCTCCACCCAACACTTTCTACGAAAAATTGAAAAGGGAATTTGTCAGGTGTATACAGATTAAACATGTAATTGCCAGAAGCTGAAAGAAAGTAGGTGATTTGAAACAAAGACTTAATTTGGATTTTTCTATTAAATTTTGTTCATCACAATGTCCAGGTTCTTAAAACTTCTGTTCATGGATTTAGTATTTACTGTGGTGGCAACTAGAAGGTTTTGAAATCCATTTTCCCCTCAGACTATCAATGCTAACAAGTGTTTTGAATTGTGGTGACTCATAACACCATATTTGGGTTTGGTTTTTTTCTTTTTGTTTTAAATACAACACTGTATTTGTTAAATATCAGGATAACCAAAAGTTCAGTATTGCTGATTTGAAACAATTTCAATGCAAATAGTAACTAATAATTCAAATTCAGAACAGACAATAGAGTTAACTTTTAAATAAAATTAAATTTGCACACATATCACATTTCTGCAATGTATAAGGGCCTCACAATCACAGCAGTTATTCATATAATTGTTTTCAGAAAGAGCTAGGAAACTCTCAGTCCTGTAAACTGCAACCATATTTCAATATCAACAGCTTCAGACATCTTTTTTAATTTCCTTTTCAGTCTCGTTATAGAATTTATATGGGAAAGAAACAGATTTCTCAACATTTTATTGACATCAGCAAAGGCTTGTGATTCAAATAATTGACTTCACACCCAGGCACTAGTGAAAATGTTATACAGCAGGTAATGATTTTCTTATAAGTCTTTTTTCCAAGAAACATTGAGAAAGTTATAAAGGAGTTCCTGGAGGGCCTTTGTTTGCTTTTGGTTTTATAAATTTATGTAAAACCAGAGTACAAACCTGGGCTCAGAAAGAAATATGCTGATCTGTGTTCTGTGCTTTCAGCATAACAGATAATACTGAGGACAAGAGATCAAGTCAATATAAATGGCTACACCCAAAACCTGAACATTTTTAATTAGAGTTTGAAAAGAAGGAACGTGCTTGTAATGCTGCCAGAGTTTCCTTGTCTCAGCAATATTGTCAGTATACTAGGGAACCAGCATGACAACTGTGCCGCAGTGGCACAATTTGCCACTTTGACATACTAGCAATTTCATGCACTGTTTTGTTGCCTCCAGACTCTCTCCTTGTCAGGCAAGTGCAGAGACAGTCACATGGGAATACAGCAAGGCCCCATGCTGTAGACCACAGTATCACCACAGTATATTCATCTAAAACAAGCAGCTGATGACAGGCTTGCTCAAAACCCAGTCAACCTAGACAACACATCTGTTCTGTTTTGATCTAAAACCCCCAAAATTGTGTTTAGAGTGCTCAGACCTGACCAAAGACCTAAGAGATGCTGAAACAACCAAGGTCCAAGACATTACTGATATCTCTTCATATCCAGCATTGTCATTATAGGCTGCCTGAATTCACTCTCTCTCCAAATCCTTTTTTGTGTTGCTACAGGAAATGTTAGAGCCCTACAAATGATCACAGGCCAATATATCTACCCAGGAACACCACAAATGCAATTGGATAATGAGAGTTTACCTCTCACGTGAGCGCATTTCACGTTCAAGGTAAAACCAGGGCACGTTCCTTTGGGAGTACCAGCTATGTTATCCCACAGCTTGTCCCTAATAGCCCTCCTGCAAGCAAATTGTATGTCATTTAGTGTATTTTGATCTCAGAGATCTTCATATTCAACAATGTATATAAAATGAGAGACAACAAAGCTTCATCTACAATCAAGGTAGTCATGGAGGTATATGATTAAGAAAGCATAGGATAAGAGAGAAAACAGATAAGGGCAAAGAGGGAAGTGAGGAAATGGAGACTAAAAAAACCAAGAGGGTAAAAAAAAATCCACAAACCAAATAACCAAAGTGGATGAGAATATGGACAGGTCTGAAGGACCAAGGGAGAACTAGAATGGAAAACAGACTGACGAAAGACCTCAAATGAATGTGATGAGCCGGATGAGGTGGGGCAAGAGGAAGATTAAAGAATGGCAAGTTGAAATAGGAGGAAACAGCAAGGAAAATAAAAGTAAAAAGCACCAAAGAAAGAAATTGCTGAAGTGGTAAGTAGAGCTGATCTTCAGTGAATGATCGGTGTTATGCAAGAACAGTACTTGAGAGTAAAGTTATATAACTTGCAATGCACCATCAATGCACCAGGAATTACACAGGCTGATAACCCAGAATCTGGTCAGGTGTCATTTTACTGATGGTGTGTTTTACTACCACTCCAAGTTCACAAAGATGGGTAG